>NC_140250.1:10762854-10915354 GCF_949987555.1 Borostomias antarcticus
ATGATTGCTTTGGCTATTTGTGTTTGTCTATAGAGAGATGTTCTTCTTGACAGAGCCATTAGTCGAAGAGATACCACTGAATTAATCATAGTCACACTGCGGTTGTTGGCCAAATTTATCATGTTATTACTTGTGCCCACACCGGGTTCACGCGCACCATTTTCTGATAGAATCAGATATGTCTAAAGAAACTGATTTAAAAGGTGGTGGAGCTAAATCTTCCATGGTAGTCATAACAGCCAAAAAATTAGGATAAGTAAATTGTGGAGCGTTTCATCGGAGGACGTTAAAAGGTCTTCATTACGTCTCGGTCAGTCATTTATCTCTCAGGCGCTCAACAAGGATGGTCCCTTAATCTGTCAGACAGATAATTAATATCTGTTTATTGAGTAAATGAAAGTCATTATCTTGATTTCCCGCGGATCATTTATCTGTCTCTGTCTCGCTGCAACAACATTTTACGGTGAGGACCACTTTGTGCCGGCAGTTATTGATCAGACCTTTAATATGTACCACAAAACCCCCACACAGCTCCACATTTGAGTGTTTTGGGCATTTCCTCCCAAAAAAGGTGTCACACAGATTCATTGAAATATGAAAAGCTAAACTGGGTTTGAAGAATTCTTCAGTTCTTGTTCTTTCTCGTCTTCTTCTGCTACTCCATACTTTCATCTTTTATATACAGTACGTACTGTAGACACATAAGCACGCTAAGATATTGTTGTAGTTGTGCAAGCTGTTCAGCTTCAAGCAGCAAACCCCATGCTTGCTTCCACAATATTACATGAATACTCATTACTTGCAGTTAGCTGATTCACAGTGTACTGTAGCCGGCAAAAACCATAGCAACATGAATGGATTGTAACAAACAGATGATGACCACCTGTGGGTATCAAATGAATATCTGTAAACAGCTCAAAATAAACTTCAGGAATAAGGAATAATTACCAGAAATGGACCATTTTCAGATCCTTCCTTATTAGTAGATCATGTGAGACCAGTGTGTCCTGCATGTGGATGTATTATATGGTGAGATGAGGAGGAAAGAATTGTCTGGATAATATTGATGTTAGATAGATATGATGGAAAGGACCATCACAGGCATATATCATTGTGGTAGAACAATACTACTACAAATGACAGACAGGCATATACTTGGCATAACAATGATGAGACATAAACTTGATGAATAGTTCTGGGCCGCGTTTCCCAGTAACAATGTACCTTGGTGATCTATGACGTTTCTTAAGGTATACCTTGGCGAAGGGACAGTTTTTCCTACGAGTGTTTCCCAGACTATCCCTTAGTGGGCGACTTAAGGTACATTGTAAGGTACACCGTAAGGTACATTGTAAGGTACACCGTAAGGTACATTGTTAGTGGAGTCCATTGTTGATTAGGTTTTCAAGCGTTCTCATAATCATTTAGATTTTATCCCAAACTAATATTAACAAATAGGAAGCTACTAAAGCACATCTGCTAATCTATTTAAGAGTCAAGGCGAGACCTCGTTATAGTTCCAATTCATACATTATAGTCTACAAAATATAAAAGAAAGAGCATTTATTGGGACATATACGCCTAGTCTGGGACTTCTTGAAAGCCCAGGGAAAATTTGATAATGATGATAGCTAATGATGATGATGATAGCTAAATGAGTGACTGATTTTGTTCAGCCAGTATTCTGAAAAGTTGGCATAGAGCCTACCTCCTCAGGATGACCGACTACCCATTATGTTATCTTCAATTCATGGGTAGCGCATCCTGTCAGATACAGGAAATGTTGATAGGCATTTCAAAATCTCTACATGACAGAATGTCTATGGAGATTCATTCATCCAGGTAGTAAAATTTTCACACACACACACAAAAACTTTTTAATTTTTTAGAAACACTGGACTAAAAACATACTTAAAACACAAGACGTTTATGTTTCGTTGTTCGTCCAAACACCTTCATCACTTGTTTGGTACACAGGAAGTAACTGGCAATTGTAGACACAAAGGAGTCACATGACTGAGATGTTGAGGTCATATGACTGAGATGTTAGTCCAATTCATGTGCCAGAGAAGATGGGCTGCGTTCCGAATCGCATAATTCTACTTCTTACTACCAGTACCTACTACAGCTGCCCTTAGAAAGTACATACTTTGCAAGCAGTAGGCATCCAATTGGGACATACTACCTTGTCATAACATTGCGCCTTGAAATTTGCCCACATCCGTCGCTGTCCATAACGCGACATTCGTCTACAGCTGTCACGACTCGCATATGTGACGCTGATTTCCGCTGCGCACAGGATTGTGGGTCAGAATAACCAGAAAAGCCTGCTGGCTTGCATACTGCAAAATACGGCCGGATGTAGTAAAACATCCTGGTATTTTTGCCATACTGCATGTTGCATACTATGTATTGGGACATACTACATCATGTTTTGGCATACTATATAGTAGGGTAGTATGCGATTCGGAACGCAGTCATGGTGTCCCAGCAGCCTAAACATTGGATTAATCAATTCGCCATGATATCTGTCGGTATCCTACAGTAGCTATATACAGACAGAAAAGCCATGTCATCAAACTGCCCCTTTACATAAGAAAATGTTGTTGTTCACGGATTGGATTACTGTATATTAGGCTATGAATAGTCCCTATATTTTATTTTACTCCATTAAAATGTAAAACACATCATTCCTGTGATGTGTTATATAGGCTTCAAAACATTGTTTTCATCATTCATTTTCATAAAGTGTATTGTACATTGATGATATAATTCACGCAGGCAGGGTAGATAGATGTGTGCTATATTGCAACTCTCCTTTCTAAAAGTATAATTTTGCTCTAATCGGGCTAAAACTATAACGGGATGAACGGAGCGCATCGCTACGGGACAGCTTACGATGGGTTCAGACCGCCCTTAAGAAAGTATCCCTTGGGTAAGGTATACCTTGGCTAAGGAGGCTCTGGGAAACAACGCGTCAGCTCAAGGGAGAGCTTACGATGTACCTTCAGAAGGTACATCGTAAGCTCAATTTACAATGTACCTTGGGAAGAGTTGTTTCCCAGAGCCTTCTTAGCCAAGGTATACCTCAGCCTAAGAAGGCTCTGGGAAACGATGCGCCACCTAGAGGGAGAGCTTTTGACGTATCTTACGATGAACGTAACGCTACGCTGGGCATTTTTCTACCCAGCGCATGTAGTGCAGTTTCCCTGTCATCATCCAACAGGAAATAGTTTGTGCGTAGTTTGTGTGTGCGCGGTATGTTGTGATGCTGGGATTTGTAGTCTCCATCTGTCCCACGCAGCACACACACAGAGCGGAGGCCATTCTCTCTAACCGCCTCCCGTGGCGAGCCCTCCAGTAGCGAGTGGAGTCTGCGGTGTTTATCTCCCCCCCGGACATTCAGGGAGAGAGGGCTGCGACGCCGGCCCCGCCACCCCGCTGGCGAGCCTCTGGCCAGGGCGTTGGCGCTCTGCTGCTTCCTGTCGGCTCGCCTGGCGGGTGGCCTGCAGGGGCTGTCCCTCCCCCCGGGCTAGGAGGAGGAGGCGGGGGGGGGGGGGGGAAATCAGCAGGGTGTCTTATCTAATAAGACCAGGCATAACGGTGAGATAATGCAAACTGATGATATTTCTTGTTTGGAAAAGCCAAGTAAATAGACAGTAGGAAGCTGGCATGTAGGGAGATCACTGGTTCAGGCCACCGGTACGACATGTACTGTTGTGAAGCTCGTTTCCCAGAGGAGTCAAAATGGCTGACTGCACATGTAAACAATATGGAGGGAAAGTGCTCAGCTTCTGCTGACGACGAAGTCCACGGCCAATAAACAGTATGTTTACAGGCAAACACGTGCTGCTACGCTATCCTCCCTATGAATACTATAGCAATTAATGAACATTCTGTATTTAGATGGGTCGTGGAAGTCAAATTCATTTGATAGATGTTTCAGCTGAACTCGCACCGACACATCACTCAGCTGTAGACCACAAATATGCGTCATGATGTACAGAAAAGCACGCATAGTGAAAATGTACTTTCCCGTCATACTCCATCTCCCTATAGCCCATACCCTCGGTGAGGCTAAACCAATGAGATAAGTCGCAGATAATAACACTGTCAGCTTTCACAGCGCCTGCTGCTATCTTACAGATGAGACAGGCAGAGAGGGAGATAGGAGGAAAGGGAAAGAGAGAGAGAGAGAGAGAGAGAGAGAGAGAGAGAGAGAGACAGACTGGTAAGTATGGGCCGCCACCTGCTCTTTAGAAAGCGTCCGTTTTGGAGGTGTCTATCTGGTGCCGAGGAGCTACCTGTTATTGGTCCGCAGGCACAGCCCTGCTGGCCCCCTCCAGGGAGCGCTCGGCCGGCAGGATGACAGGCTGGTTTATCTCTCCACATCTCCATCACTCAGCTGAGCCAGGCCCCCTTTCTTCCTCCTCCTCCTCTCGCCCCGGGTTCTCGGCTGTCACGCCACGCACCACTGCACTAGCCCCCCCTCCCTTTGCTCTGCCCTCCTTGCTCATCCGCCCCCCCGCCCGCCTTCCCAAACCCACACCCACCTCGCCTTATTACGTAAGCAGCTGTCCCTGTCACAAGTTCCCATCGCAACCTACAGCTTCGTGCACACACAAGCGCACACGCACACATGCACACGCACACACACACATACGCAAACTTCAGTGTAATGAAATGTAGCTGATCCGAGTGGCTTGCGGTATAACAGTGCTGTGAGAATGAGGTCTGTTGTCATGATAATTCTGATCAAAGTGTTGGGGTCCACATACACATTCGCCGCCCTGCTGCCGCCCTGCTGCAACAGACATACGTACATCCGGAAACGGAGGAGATTGGTGGCCAGGATGTTGAATATTTCATGAGGCAGAAAGGTTAGATAAGATCCTCCGGCGCTAAGGAGATCCAGAGCTTCTCCCCTAACTGATCTTTCTGTGGGTGACTTCCAGGGAATAAATCTCAATGAGCAGGGAGACGCTTGTGAATGTGACCCCGGTACGTGGAATAGCATCTTGTGGGCTAAGGAGCTAAATAACTGTGTGATATCTCAGCAGGCTTGGAAATACTGTTTTATGACAAACTGCTTTGTTAACCCTCCAACCATCGTGATAAAGAATTTTCAACACATAAATTATGAATTAATTAATTAATTAATTTCACAAACAGTAGCCCAGCGTCTAATGTCTCCATGTTGAACAAAATGATTCAGTCAAAACCGTATCCATTTCAATGTTGTAGGACATTATTATAGCATTTCCCGACGTGTTCTTGAATGCTCCCATGGGCTTCCTCCCTTCAGAGCCATCCTCAAACAATACAGTAATCCCAACAGAAGTCTGTACTGTACCAAACCCAGACATGTTTGAGTTATTAGCGGTAAAGGTCACAACAGGCGACTCCTCAAAACCCAAGATACCAAGGCCCCTTCTGTCTTTTTTGCTGCCTTCGAAGACCGGATTGTTTTTACAGGAAATCGTTGCTTTCTCACCCCAAGTAGAAAGACTGGCAACATGAACAGACCTAGGGCAGAGGAAGAGTTTTAGTCACAGGAGTGTTCCAGTCAATCCCTTTCAGCAGGTTATACGCCTGCATCTTGCTTGGCAGTGGTTCTTTTTTTTAGGCGGTACCGACCACAAGCTTCAGTGGTTTGGTTCCTGATAGTAGCTGAGCCTGAACACGGATACTTAATGCAGCCATGCTATCCGTGGCTCTGCTTAATCAGTTCATTGTCAACAGTACTGACCCTGAACTCACTTTTAGTCCCCCTCTACCGCTAACTTTATCTGACAGGGAGCGGTGGGGAGGTCACAGGCAAATTACACCCAGCCAGCATTCCGGGCTAATGAAGAAATTACAGTACATTTGTTTTCAACGGTGCTCCTCGTCATTTATTCCGCGGCGACTCGTGCGCCTACTCGTCTAGTTGGGAGGCCTTCCATTTTCAAGGGTCTTTCCTCTCTGTGATTACTCATTAAGGGGGCTTTATTGGAGGAGGCTTTGACGGCAAGAGGACCCACCGAAGAGGAACAACGACCCGGAAGTACCTGTCAAAGTTAAAGAGCTGTTGAGGTATTATGTGGAGGCCCTGGTGTGGTATGGCATGTTGCATTGGCTAAATGATACATGGTGTTGTCGGTGGCATGGGTTTAGTGGCACATCAAGGCTAGCAAACAAATAGTGTGTTTTTGACACGTGCTTGGTCCCAAAACAAACTAGTGTAAACAAATGTTCCAGCCTGTCTAACATACTTAGATCTCTACAAGCACAGGAAGGACCTGTGTGTTCCCTCGATCTAACTGCTTACACAAAGTAGCCTAGTCTGCAGTTCTATTGAGTCTTATTTCTGTGTCAATTATCTTCCTGCAGTTTCTATTCACATTTTATTTGAGTAACATCATGAAACACATTTTGATCTTAAAATAACATCCAAGTATCCCTTTCTCTCTCAATGAGAGGTCTGGCAGTTTTAACTGCCCAGGTAATTACCATCCCCTTTGATGCCCTGCTCAAGGACACACCGGGCGTAGAATTTGAGGTGGCATCAGTGCCCATGCAACTCATTTGACAACCCCTTACGACGTGCGCATACAGAATAAATATATGCACGTCAGTTCAGTTGGCGTGCAACCCTACCAAGGTTGCTGTACAAGGGCGGGTCTTTGTAACCCCCGGGAGGAAAAAAACGCTTGTGTTGTTGCATGTGGCGATAAGACCCATTTTTACCGTTGGGTTGAAGTGACCCCTGGCAGCTTGAATTCATTTGCGTCACTCCAGGGGGCGGGAAGGAGGGCGTCTGGGTGTTGGGAAGTGTTGTACATGGTGGTGGCTGCATAAATCACACATTAATATCTGAATACGCGAGATGTGGCTGCTGCATGGGGGCCGTGTTAGCACATTATGTGTGAGAGCATATATTGACATGTGACTTGGTGTTGGTGTTTACATGTTTTTCCTTCCAATGCAGAGCCTGTACTGTAGTAAGCACTGTTAATGTGTTCCTGCACTGTTAAGAGTTTTGTCCAAGTGTTTCAGCACTTTGTGATTGTCTCACAAGGAAAAGTGCTTTATAAATAAAATCAAAAGTGTATTATTATTATTATTATTATCATTATTATTAAAATATTGTCATTGTTATTCTAATCATTATTCTTATTTTTTTGTTTTTTGTTTTTTGTTTTTTTGCATACTGATATGGCTTGATAAAGTTTTTATTTTTTTAATATTTTTTTAACAGAATTTGTAAAGATTTGCTTTCCCTTCACCCCAGTCATGTTTGAAGATCCCCTGGGCTGTGGGTAGGATTGGCTATAGCCCAGGGGCCCGTACTACGAAGCTCGTTCATCCTAGGATAACTTTTCGCTAGCTTGCTCAAGTAAACCGGACAACCGCAATCACGGATAAACGGTACTACGACGCTGGCTATCAACTCCTAAGTCTACCCAGCTGGTCCAATCCAGCTAAGAAAATTTAATAAAAAATGAGTGTTTTTACTTGGTTCTCCGCATCACCCACAGCCTACATGAAACTGCAGGTAGGCTAATAAAACGCAAGCCAATGCATGGTCTACAGTCTACGACTGTAAATGCACAAGGCAAAATATGGCTCAAGCAGCTGTCATTCTGCAATTTCTCATATGATATCGGGGAAAGCCAAAGAGGGTTTTGTCAGTTTGTAAAAAGTCTTCTTAAGAACCTCTCACTGTTCGCGCACTGCAGATTAATAATACGCACACAGAAGTTCCATATGGGATCTTAACGTCCATATGGAATTGATCGGTCAGCGGGCAATGCTTCATACGTTTTGATCCATAATTTGGAACTTAACTTGCCCCGGAGCAGGTTAGCTCGCAGCATAAGTTACCATGGCAATAGAGCACGGTGAAAAGTGAACCACCTTTGTGGTACGTATAAACCAGGCTTGAACCTGAAGTTATCGCACTAACCCCGTAATTCTGTTTCATAGTACAGGGCCTAGGTGTGATATACCAACTGTTGACCAATAATGGACGACCCTCTGTCACTGTAGTCTTGTGGATATTAACCATTATGCTGCACATTACACCCATGTTTATTTCTTATAACTGAAGAAAAAAAACGGTGAGTTCATGTAACTCCACACTGCCGATTCCCTATCAAAGTGAATTTGGTCCACTGCTTTTACAGTATATGAAGAGAACACCCCCCCTCCTCTCGCTCTCTCACTGACTCCATCACTTTGGCCATACATAGCCTAGCCTAGTCCCAAGGGGGTAATCACTACATTCCCCTGTGACGCCTGCTTGGCTAAGCAGTTTTAATACACAAATCAATTTTGCATTACCCCCTTCTGGCTGTGAGTGCTCATAGTGTGAGGGCCATGAAACATGGATGGATGTTAGAATGCAGATGAGCCCCAGTGAATCTGAAATCTGGCCAGGCATCTCGTATTAGTCAGATTTTTTTACAAGACATTGTCATGGGACATTGAGGCGACTGTTTGGTTTGCAGCTTCACTCGTGAAATTGTTGTTCCATTTTATATTTTCTGTATGAAAGAAAAAAATAATTGTACTGGTATTATTTATTTGAAAGAGATCCAAGACAAAGGAACCTGAATGGTATAGAGCATGTTAGCTTTGTTATTTTGGATACGAATGAGAAGGAAGCTAATGCCTTGACATCTGCTTGTACTACAGTACATCCAACACACTTTCACACACTTTCACACACACACACACACACACACACACACACACACACACACACACACACACACACACACACACACACACACACATAAACACATACACACACACACTTACACACACACACACACCATATGAATCGATAAGCATTATTTCAACAACTGCATTGTATTGAAAGGCACTATTGACTACTCACAGACAGAATGGTTTGTTTTGTAACAGAAATTATATTGTTTTTATGTGAGCAGCACTGTGTTTGAGTCACCGATGACTTGACTGCAGAAAGAAATTATTCTGTCTGTAATTAGCTTTCACTATGAAATGAAGCTATCAAGGGAGAGAATGAGGAAATTTCACACTTTGGAAATGAGATTTCGCAAGGTGCTGCATCGACGTCCTTGAATACCAAAACCCTTTTTTCATTTTTTGTTCCTCCAGTTCTCTTTCACTCCTGTTGATAAGCGCTGACAAAAATCTGCGCTGAATGGCACATTTTACTCCGGGTGGCTCTTACTCCGGGTGCTAACTGCCACATTTGTTAATGTAATGACTTCTTTGACTCCTCAAATGGCAGTGATCTTAATCAACAATGAGTTCTCCACAGAGCTGCAGCTACAATAGGCTGCTAGGTGTTGTATGTGAAGTATGCTCATCAGCCCACTGTACACTGTACCAGAAAAAGGTTATTTTCCTTGGTGGTGGTGGTGGTGTGTACGTGTATATGTGTGTGCGTGTGTGTGTGTGAGTGTGTTATCTTTAATTATGATCAGGCCTTTTGTAAGTTGACGTGTATTGTATATAGTGTTAGGGTTTGAGGCTGGTGGAGGTAGGACCCAAAAGCAGACGGCAGGCAAGCAGCTCAGGTTCAAAATATAAGTTTAATATCCAAATAATACCGGGAGGAAACGCAGGGGAAACACGCACTAACATTGACAATGAACCGACAGAGAACAAAGGAAACAGGAGGGCATATATACACTGGGAGAACAATCAAGGAACAATGTACAGGTGTGCAACAAGACATAACGAGACACAGGTGCAGACAATCACCCAGACAAGGACATGGAGGGATACCAACAAGACACCAACACAAGGACACAGGAACAAGGACACAAAGGAAGGGAACGGGGAACGAGGCTGGGACAGGGAAAGGGACCGGGCAGAAGCAGAGGGGGGAACTAAGGGCCAGGAGAGGAGGGACTTGAGTGACGTGAGACTAGTGAGGGGACAGGTGTCTAGAGCTGGGGCTGGGAGGACACAAACCAACATAGAAGACAAGACAACGAACACAAGACCAAACACACAAGGAGGTAGAACAAAACCAAGTGACAAAGTGTACAATAGTCTCTGGGGGCAGTGCAGGGGCAGTCACCGGGAGAGGTGCTCAGGGTCCAGGAAGGTCCAGGGGGCACAGGAGCTCAGGGCCAGGATCAGGGGGTGAGCAGGGCGAACCAGGGGCCCGGGCAGGGGCGAGGGTCCGGACCAGGAGCGAGCAGAGTGGACCAGGGGTCCGGGGCGAACCAGGGGTCCGGGGCAAATCGGGGGTCCAGGGCAGGAACGCGGGTCCGGACCAGGAGCGAGCAGAGTGGACCAGGGGTCCGGGGCATATCGGGGGTCCAGGGCAGGAACGCGGGTCCGGACCAGGAGCGAGCAGAGTGGACCAGGGGTCCGGGGCGAACCAGGGGTCCGGGGCAAATCGGGGGTCCAGGGCAGGAACGCGGGTCCAGACCGGGAGCAGGGGCCGAGCCGGGGCGGACCCGGCCCAAATCACAACATATAGGCCAAGTGTTTAGATGGGGAGGGTGAAGTTAATGTGACCTAAACACACAGAGAAGTTCTCTGCCACTCACAGATACCAGAGCAAGCCTGCAGAGAACATTTCTTGTTTCCAACATTTGTAATATTGAACATCTTGAAACCTTTAGAGAATGAGGTAACACTTTATATTAAGGTCCTCTTATTACTTAAAAGGTAATAAGGTCTTTATAAGATGTAAGTGAAGGGGGATCTATTCACGCCATCGCTGAGGCAACGTCACTTTTTTTTTTTTACTAAAATGTAATGAAGCCAGACAAAATTTGGTGATAACAATGTAGCTTACTCCACAAAACTGCACTTACTCCACAAAAGGATTGTGCGGCTTTTGCAGCGGCGAAACCCGTGCAAATGAGACAAAGCATCTACAGTAATCCACAAAGCACACACGAAGGGTGAATAGTACTGCAAACTGTACCGATGAGCCAATAGCTCCACGGCTGCGCCAGGCTAATTTGAATGTATGTAAATTAGGTACTTCTGTGCAAAATTGCCCCAAATAAGCCTTGCGTCTGATCTACAAAGATCATGAGCTAACTGCCACACGCAGTTAGAGAGGTGCAAATACCACTTCTGAAAAGCTGGTATTAACTGCAGCAGTCAGCACACACTTTCTCCTTCTGTCTCTCCTCAGAACTTGTGAAGTTTGAATGATATTGAATTGATATTGGATTATATTAAGGGTGAAACATATATAGAGTGGGGTAGTAAAACAAGTTCAGCCAGCTCTGATGCACAGAAACAAACAGAACTGATATTTTCTGCAAAAAGTGTGGTCTGTCGTTTTCATTATGATCCAATCTGTGTCCTGAAATATGGAGAAAAGCTTGAAACACTGGGGAAAGATCCGACTATATCCAAGATCTTGTATTTATATACAAGAACATATTGCATTCAGCTGGTGGTAAGTGCAACTCATATAGAGGCTGACATGGCCGGGCTCTACAGGGATCATGGCAGGATTATTGTAGCTAGATGAAGGCACTGTCATGCCAGGCGTGCGCAAGAACGCGTACATTGCTAATTGCAATCATGGGCACAAATTGCACACAGTTGCCCGGGCGCATCATTAGTGCAAAATCTTTTGTGGATATCGTGCTAAACTGGAGCAGATTGCTGTTGCAATTGCTGTGCAAAATATTGAGCTATTAGCGGTAGCAATCCATCCTTTGTGGGCCTTTGTTGCTAAAATGTCCTTTAAACAATCCCAGTTTTCAAATCTAATGGTGTTATGTCACGCCATCGAATGTACAGTAACAGTTATAGTCATAAACATTATTAATGGAATTCTCACACAATGACACAGTATTGCCAAGCAACATTTTCAAGGTGAGACTAAACAGAATTAGTAGTCATGATTTTAGGTCATTTTTGTACAACTAAATTTGCACATTAAAAGCTGAAAATATGAATTTAGACTCTTTATAATATGTAATTGTAGGAGTCGGTTACTTTTCCGTTGCAGTTTAAAATGTCACTAGTACAAGGCAGAAATCAATCTTGTCACAGAAATCAATCTTGTCACAGCGTAGCATGTCGTTAAAGTCGCACAGAAATGAAAAAAGCATTCTGTCCCATTTTGGTTCAGATAATTGGTCATAGTGTTCACTTATGCCAAATGTATGCCAAAAAAATTACAAAATTCTACTTTTGTTATAATCTTATATCAAAGTATATCATTTCTTACTTCCTGGAAAACGGTAGGTCACGTACAATGACGACAAGGTACCTTAGATTTTAGGCCAACAATCTCACGACATCCACCCGTCAATCAACGCTATCCTTCTATCGAATCAGTCTAAAGTTCTTAAAACCCGTCCATTTGTCAATGTTCCAATCAAATTATTCTAAACATTATGTCCCACCCTAATAGCTTGTTTGCGTCAGAAATACGTCAAACTACGGAAGTTAGATGATCTCAAACGTCCGTTTCTGTGCGACTTTAATATATCTCCTCTCAAGGGTTTTCGCTAATAGATCCCCCTACACTAAGACATTTATAATTGTTAATAATAGAATTATACATATGTTTAGCCTATTGTTAGATTATAAGACATGGTAACACTTTATAATAATGATCAGTTATAAGGCATTTATAAAACATTTGTTAATAGTGAACTAATCATTAACAAATCATTTATAAACGTGTAAATGATTCATAAATTATGTGTAAATATACTAGTTAAAGATTCACAAATGATCTGTAGATGATTTATAACATATTATCAACATTACTTGTAAATGATGTGTTCAACATTAATTAATGTTAGTTAATATGTAGTAAAACATTTGTAAATGATTTTAAGAATGCCTTATTTATTTGTTTTTCATGTTATCAAATGATTTGTTAAACATTTACTAAAAGTCTACAAATCATTTGTAGACATTATTGCAGCCTCAAAGACCATTATAAACTACTAGTTTATAATGAACTAATCATTAATGTGGCCCTTAACTACAAACTTCATTCAAACTTTAAAATGTTCATCATCTTTAGCTCTTTAACGGATCCATTCAGCTTTTTGATATTTTTTGTAGTGTTTTAGAAATTTTACTTTTAAAAATAGTTTTTGTCCCATTGAAACTGCTTTTGGAATGTTCAGAAACGTTATGTTTTTAGAGTGGTGGCAGCAGTTGCTTTGAAAATATTCACACATTTTGTACACTGCTGGCACTCCTACAGTTTTGACAGCTCACACACATATTATATATCAAAATATTCACACAACTGTGCTGATTCGTATAATGTAAGTATCTAAGCTGTGTGACTTAGTTTTCACTCTATGACGATTTGTTCGGCAACTGCACTCCCCATTGAAACGTATGGCACTGCACTCTAGCTTTTGAGCTCCTAATTTTGCATTTTTACTCTTTTTCTAACTTGTCGTTATGCCTACAGTTTTAACAGCTCATACACATATATATAGAAATGTTCACACAACTGTGCTGATTCGTACAATGTAAGTATCTAAGCTGTGTGACTTACCGTTTTTGAAGTATGACGATTTGTTCGCCAACTGCCCTCTCCATTGAAACATATGGTGCCGCACTAACTTTTGAGCTGCTAATTTAGCATTTTTACCCTTTTTTCTCAGGATTCCTATGGTGTCAATATATAAGCTGTAACATTTATAGTTTTCGCGATAGAGCTGTCTGAAGCGGACCATGTCAAGGATCAGAGTGTCAGTTGGGATTAGAGTGGTGGCAGCTGTTGCTTTTTTTGAATTTGTGTGCATGTGCGGCCTCTCTTAAAGGTACAGGCACCCTTTTATAATTAATGTGGTAGCACAGAACTCAGCCAAAGTGAAATAGAGACACATGATCTTCACTGGTGGGGGCCGGTGGGTAGCCCGGAGAGGAGTACACCGTCCCTGACTGGCTATGACCAAAAGGGGCAGAGCCTCGCCACCACACCACTATTCACGCCACAGAACCCACTTTTCAGCCCCTGAGTGGGCTAGAGACACATAGTCTTCAATGGTGGATGCATGGAAATTGCCCGGCCCGTAGTAGTTCTAGCAGTAGCTGTTACATACAGCTGCAGCAGCTAGCCCACCTCACATTTTCTCACTGTAGTGTCCCCAACTAGCTGTGACCCAAGAGGGCGGAGCCTAACCAGCACGCCACTATCCACGCCACGGGCCCCAGAATTCAGCCCCTGAGTGGGCTAGAGACACACGGTCTTCACCGGTGGAGTCAGGTAGGTGGCCCAGAGAGGGGTACACTGTCCCCGACTGGCTCTGACCTGAGGGGGCGGAGTCTCACCACCACACCACTATCCACGCCACAGGCCTCACAAGTCAGCCCCTGAGTGGGCTAGAGACACACGGTCTTCACCGGTGGGTGCATGGAGATTGCCCGGTCCGTAGTAGTTCTAGCAGTAGCTGTTACCTGCAGCTGCAGCAGCTAGCCCACCTCACATTTTCTCCAGGAAATGTACTTTGTAGTTATTATTAAATGTTTTATAAACCATCTACAGATCATTTGTGAATGTTTAACTAGTATATTTACAAATAATTTATGGATCATTTACACATGTTTATAAATGATATGTTAATGATTAGTTCATTATTAACAAATGTTTTATAAATGCCTTATAACTGATCATTATTATAAAGTGTTACCTAAGACATTCATAAGCAACTTAATAACCATTTGTAAACTGCTTAAGAACGTTAATAAAAAACAACAACCTTAGTTTCTTTATTAACTGTTAATTATGCACTTATGCATAGCTATGCATTTTTCACTTGCATAGCTATGCATAAGTGCATAATTAACAGTTAATAAAGAAACTAAGGTTGCATATTAAGGTACATACACAGTGCATACACAGGTTAATACACCCTTTATTATGCACGTGTCACCATTTCAACTCATCTGTGTTGTGTATTTTGTATTGCACTGGGGTGGATTTGAACCCGGGTCTCCCTCAGTGGTGTAGCTGGTTAGAACAATGTTTTTCCTGTGAGCGTCCTGGGTTCAAATCCACCCCTGTGCAATAAAAATACACAACACATACAAGTTGAAATGGTCACAAGTGCATAATAAAGGGCTTATTAAGGTACTGTTCTCAGTTTAGATCCCAAATGCATAGTAACGTGCATAATAAGTGCACAATGACCATGTAGAATAAGTGCATTTAGCCAGGCGGTCTTCTCCTTCAAAGCAACCCATCAGTGGAATTCAGTGCCACAATCTATCAGAGTCCCCAACGTACTACTTTTTCAAAAGTGGTGTTAAGAAATGGCTGTGTGTCTGTGTGTGGGAGAGCGTAAATGCCCGTCAGGTCCTTAGCTAACATTTGTATGTTTTATGTAATTATGTATTATTTGTTATTATGTATATAATGTATTTTAATGTATTTTAATCATTGTAGTGCTCATGCCATCTGTCCCAGAGACTATGGTTTGAAATTAGCTAATTTGGCTAAACCAGCATGTTTACAGAAATGTTCCTTAATGTGCCCTGTCTCTGAATTTTAAACTATTAAATTAATTAATTAATAAATGGATGATACGTATGTATAAGAAACAAATAAGGCTTTTATAAATGTTGTCAAGCAGTTTATAAACTGTTAACAAGTATCTTATAAATGTCTTAATATAATATACATTGTTTATAATGCTATTATTAACACTTGTAAATGCCCGGTCTCCCTACCCATGTTGTCGTATTGCTCATGCACTGGACACAGGGATATTATAGTATTATCTGGTACATGGATACTTGCTTGCACATTCACAGAGTACTTTACTATAGGGCACTGTATGCTAAAAAAGCTATGTGTGACCAACTGTGTTGTAAAAATACTTTGCAGCTATCGGATCTACTGTACCTGACTCCCAAAAAAGATGCACCTCTCAACACCTTCATCTGTGAGGGGGGATTGTTGCCATGGTAATGGCAATGTCACTTCAATGGCAAAGATGGTAAGATGGCGGACGGAATGCATTTCATAGGGGGGTGCTATGCAGAGAAGAGATACAGATAATGGAATCCATTTCCTGTGATTTCTGGAGCAGAGAGCCCAGTAAAGGAATAATGAAGGAATTAGATGAGCTATTCCTAAACACCACTCACAGGTTACCAGAGGCTATTTGACTTTCGATATCTATTCTGCCACTGAAATTGATATTAGCTACTGTAGGCTTCAGTCAATCCACCTCACAATTCCACAGAACTCCTCAAGCAGTAGTTTTGCTTCAGTGCCTAATTCTGTGACAGCCTGAAATGTTGTCTAGGTCTCTAGCATTGTGTGTCCATCACAAAATGTCTGTTTCACATGATACTCTACTCTTCTCATAGACAAATCCCTAATTTTGCTTTATTAGTCATGGCGTGACAAGACTTCCAAGTTTAAAAGGCTGGAGTTGCTGCCTCACCCTTGCAGTAGCCTGCTGTAACAAGTTTTGGTAAATGGACTGCACTTATATAGCGCTTTTCCACCTTACTCAAAGCGCTTTACAATGGCCTCTCATTCACCCATTCACACACCAATGGCGGTAGCTGCCATGCAAGGTGCTAACCTGCTCATTGGGAGCAATTTGGGGTTATCGTCTCGCTCAAGGACACTTCGACATGTGAACTGTCGGAGCTGGGATTCGAACCACTGACCCTTCGATCATTGAATGACCCGCTCTACCAACTGAGCTACAGCCGCCCCAAGGTAGTGTGCAGACTGACACTCCTTCAGCACAAAAAGTTTGCAATCTACCTGATTTATTTATACACAGGTTGGACGACTTACTTTCAGAGAGAAGATTGGTTTGAAAAAGTCCCATGAGGGACAGCGTGGCAGTGAGGGTGAGTGTGTATGAGAGAGGGAGATGGAGGAGGGGGAGAGAGAGGCAGAGAGAGAGAGAAAATAGTGCAATTGGACTGAAGGAGAGAAATTCAAATGCCAAGCACTGTGTACTGCACAAAATGCAAAACGAACACTATGCTTTAAACTCTTTAAAGCAAAGAGCCCCAAATGATTTAACAACAGTGAGCAGGTTTGCTTGCTTAATACACGGGTAAATTCTAGCTCTTATCGTGTGTAGAGTGCTATCTAATCTATTCACGCCCTTGCTGCTGACTATCTGATTGGTCGGGCTTGCCGGTCAATGACAAAGATTTTTTTTGTTACCATCTGCCAGCTCAATACTAACATGCTTTTCTTGCACTTTCTGCCAGCATTGTCTTTCTGCCAGCGATAGCTAAGCGAGCAGCATCTGGACCGGTTGTAGTGTACAGAATTAACTTATCCAGACCATTTTTCAATGGCTTTGTTGCAAACACATGACGCCTCTGCGAAACTGCTCCATCAGCTGCAAGAGGTCACGGCAATAAAAATTGGCATCTGTGTTTTTGTGACATTGAATAGGCTGTAGCCTCTGCATGTGAGTGAATGGGAAATAGAACTATCCTTCACATTATTTTGATGGAAGATTGATCAACATGCAGAAACATATGCAAGCACATGAACACACACACACACACACACACACACTGTTCCAGGTCTTAAATTCTGGTGTGAAACTTGGAATAATGTCCTCAGCAGGTCTTGGCTCCCGAACTCGGGACTTGACAGGTCTGTCTCATGTTTGCTTTTTGGCAATGAGGCCAAGCGGCCTCTCCAGGCCCAGCTTGTCCTGTCCTACCCAGACATGTAAAGGAGCCCGATTTGACAGGACATCAGTTTGGAGAATGCCTTGCAGGGGTACATAACCTGAAGCCAAACCCTGGGCGACTTATTCTGATCCTGCGATTACTTTAGCCGAGCGTTATGAAAACAAACAGGAGTCTGCCAACTGCGGGGAAGCACAGAGCCTTATCGACTGACAATCTTCTAAACCAGGGGTCTCAAACTCAAATTGGCTTGGGGCCACTGCTGGTATCGTCAACTCATAGGAGGGCCACTTCAATGACTTCAACTACTACTAGGCCTAACTATAAGAATATGCAATATGTGCAATATTTTGGAAAATTTCATTTTTCATTTCCATAACTAGACTCACAACTCAGTCTCTAAATGTCGCAAGACTATTAAATAACTAACATTTCCATCATACAAATTCAAACCGGTTTCCATTCATTTGAATATATTTTAACAGTTAGTGCTGCAAATCTTTTTTCCTTGCTTTTATTTTATCTTGAATAGCCTACATTTGTACTTTATTCTGTTTTAGCTGCAAGATGCATCACTACTGTAAGCCTGCCCTGGACCTGTAGCTACTGGCATTTATTAAAGTTCAAGTTTGTTTCAATTTCTTACCAGACACTTGAATACATTTGTAGGCTACTACTCTATTTTATATATCTATCTTGAAAGACTGAGAAATTAGCCCATTAGCTGTGTGGCTCGTTTTTTCCTCTCTCCCTATGACACTGTTCTCCATGTTTAGTAATGAATAGCTCTTGACATTATATTCCTTTAGAACGGCGACTTTGTTCTTGCATATCAGGCAGGTAACATGTCCATTGAACTCCACAAAAAATACTGCAATGTCCATATTTCTTGAAACATTCCTAACGTTAGTTAACTATGAAAACAGCCTCTCGATGGCTAGCTGCATTCCGTTCATAGTTCAAAGTCGTGTGTGGATTGATTGCACCTGTGACTATGCAGCATTCACTTCACACGCTGCACACAATAATAGAATTTCACCCCACGTTTGAGCGACTTGAATTTTGCATTGTAGGCCTGCCTGCCGGCGCCATTTACAAGAAATTATTTTGCGGGCCGGATTACATTATATTTCTGACATCATGTCGCGGGCCGGATGGAGTGGTGTGGCGGGCCGCAAATGGCCCGCGGGCCGTGAGTTTGAGACCCCTGTTCTAAACATATTTGAGCAAAGCCATCTCCCACAGTGAGCTTGTTCAGTGAGCAGCCATCTAAAACTACTCGGCCAAGCAGAGGCAGTGCTGTGCCCAAGTTTGCTTCGATTATCCTTTGTTTGGATCTGAACAGTGTTTATATAGGGGTTTGTTTCAAAGCTGGCGTAACTTGTATGAATGCAGGACCATTACCTCCATTCAATCTGCAGGTAGATAGGAATTAGGAATATTCAAACATAAAACATGTTACTAGACGCTAAATGTATTGCACTGGGGTTTCTGTACCTGGAAATTGTCTATGGCAGGGGTCTCAAACTCACGGCCCGCGGGCCATTTGCGGCCCGCCACACCACTCCATCCGGCCCGCGACATGATGTCAGAAATATAATGTAATCCGGCCCGCAAAATAATTTCTTGTAAACGGCGCCGGCAGGCAGGCCTACAATGCAAAATTCAAGTCGCTCAAACGTGGGGTGAAATTCTATTATTGTGTGCAGCGTGTGAAGTGAATGCTGCATAGTCACAGGTGCAATCAATCCACACACGACTTTGAACTATGAACGGAATGCAGCTAGCCATCGAGAGGCTGTTTTCATAGTTAACTAACGTTAGGAATGTTTCAAGAAATATGGACATTGCAGTATTTTTTGTGGAGTTCAATGGACATGTTACCTGCCTGATATGCAAGAACAAAGTCGCCGTTCTAAAGGAATATAATGTCAAGAGCTATTCATTACTAAACATGGAGAACAGTGTCATAGGGAGAGAGGAAAAAACGAGCCACACAGCTAATGGGCTAATTTCTCAGTCTTTCAAGATAGATATATAAAATAGAGTAGTAGCCTACAAATGTATTCAAGTGTCTGGTAAGAAATTGAAACAAACTTGAACTTTAATAAATGCCAGTAGCTACAGGTCCAGGGCAGGCTTACAGTAGTGATGCATCTTGCAGCTAAAACAGAATAAAGTACAAATGTAGGCTATTCAAGATAAAATAAAAGCAAGGAAAAAAGATTTGCAGCACTAACTGTTAAAATATATTCAAATGAATGGAAACCGGTTTGAATTTGTATGATGGAAATGTTAGTTATTTAATAGTCTTGCGACATTTAGAGACTGAGTTGTGAGTCTAGTTATGGAAATGAAAAATGAAATTTTCCAAAATATTGCACATATTGCATATTCTTATAGTTAGGCCTAGTAGTAGTTGAAGTCATTGAAGTGGCCCTCCTATGAGTTGACGATACCAGCAGTGGCCCCAAGCCAATTTGAGTTTGAGACCCCTGCTCTATGGTGTCTCATCCAATACATTTTTCCAATGTGTTGACTTTTCTGACAGGGAAACGTTCTGAGCATGAAACCACTTCATAGTGTGCTCCTCCCTTTGACTTTAAATCAACATGCCCAAAATATAGAGTATGCACCTCATCATCATTATTAGGAAGTTTGTGCAGTAAGAAACTCTTTCAAGTTAAGGAGAGCACACATGACTATTGACGCATAAAGACACTTTCCCTCTCCTGAGCAGAACGCCGGCATACTTGCCTACCATACTGATTTAATTTTGTATATATAATGCACTTGCAACAAAACCCAAAGCATTCTGGGAAACATTCTCTCTGTCAGAGCCGGAGAGAGCTAACGATGCTCCTTTGTGTGTAGACGTGTATGAGAGGTAGAGAAAAGGAGAGAGAGTGAGAGAGAGAGTGAGAGTGGAAGGGGAAAATAGTGAAGGAGAGTAAAAAAGATGCAAGTGGCCCATCTATGAAATCGTCATTAAATTGTCAGTTATGATGGATGTTCCGCCTTTTCGGCATTAACTGGTACATTAGAAGTCATTAATTCTTCAGGAAGTGCACTGGAGATCAGAGCCTCCCAGGGGGTCTCTCTGCCTTGATAAAGGAGGAGGAGAGAGAGAGCGATGGAGGGAGAGGAGACAGAAAGAAAGAGGGATGGAGGGAGGGTTGGACAAGTGGCTTCTTCCTTACAGCAAGAGAGAGAGAGAGAGAGAGAGAGAGAGAGAGAAGGGCGGAGGTTTGGCTGGAAGGGGGGGGGGGCATCCTAGCCGTCCTTGCAACTCAATGACCAATTGTGATGTAGATGACTGCTGGGTGATCTCTGTGGCCCTGGGCACAGAGCAGCTGGTGATACTGAACCAGCCTCTATGTTCCACTGTGCAGGTAGAGAGACTGTTTACACTTGACCGATTAGCCCATTTCTTTCAACACACTCTAATGAGGGGAAATGACTCAGCATAACCTGGGAATATTTATCTTCAGGGTAACAGATACAGTTGTGGTACTGCGGTACGTCAGACCACCAAAGGGCAAACATATAATAAAGTGTATCGTCTTGCATTGTATTTCTGTCTTCTATTGAGTGCACCCTTAAAAGATGTCTCTTAACCTTGCCAGATGGGGAATGGCCATGGCCCATTTTATGAAGACACTTTTATCCACAAAGGGATGATTTGGTACAAAGCCATAATGTGTTCATAGTTATACTAAAGCAGCAATTATTGAACTCCGTTAGCCAAGGACCTAAGTGAGTTAGATGTAGAGGAAACATGGAGAGACAGAGAGAGAGAGAGAGAGAGAGAGGGAGAGAGAGAGGGAGAGAGAGAGAGAGAGAGAGAGAGAGGGAGAGAGAGAGAGGGAGAGAGAGAAAGTAATGATTTTCCTCTTACATCCATTTTCCACTTGTCAACCAGAAAGCAACATTTCACTGACAATTAAACAACAATTACTGGGCACTGTGCACTTCCGTCAAGCGGTGTGAAATTGCCCACAACACCATGCGTCTCTCTCTCTCTCTCTCTCTCTCTCTCTCTCTGACCAGCCACCTCAGAGACGATCCCAGCAATCAGGAAGCAAAACCTTGAAAAGAGCATTAACATTGAGAGGAGGGGGGGGCAGAGCACCGCACATAAATGTAAATCAAAGCGATCCCACTTCTGACACCAGCGCGGAGCACGCTTTCCCCGTTCCGCCCCTCCTCCGTCCGCAGGTGCCGGTTCAAACGACTCCTCCAGGACTTTGAGTAGCTCCACGTCTTCCTGATGATATTTGTCCTGTGACCTGCGCCATGCGCGACCACCATCTGGCCTGTTTACCGGCAATAAATATGTTAGATTGGGGTCGATGGGGACGAACGGAGAAAGGGCCTTCACGGAAAAGCGGTGACGCGTCCGCCCCCCATCCTGCAGTCCCACCCTCGCCGCTCGTGGAGACCGCGACCGCTGGCGGGTATTTATCATGCAGCGACAGGAGGTCACAGGCTAGCCGGGTGACCATTGTTACCGCCCCTGTATTTATTGTCGGGGCCTCTCAGGCCAAGATCACAGATGGCTTTTCTCCTGTTTACTCGTTTTTAATGCTCTCCCGCCCCCAAACACAGATGTGAGAGGAAATTGGACCAGAAGTTGGATATTTACGGTCAACCACTCAGGCACTCTTGATTGATAGCTGTGGCGGGCTGTCTCGTCCAAGGCCTTGGGGTTGACAGTTTGATACATTTTTTGTGAATATGGTTGGACTTTTGACAGGTTGAATTTACATTCTGCCCTCTTCCCTGCTTGTTTTGATGCCTGACAGTTGTTAAAATGATAAGTTGGATCACCGATGGCCAGGTGCAGCGGACCTTGACAATTCATAAAACTGCTGGAAGGAAGTGATTGTCATGGAGATGACACAGTTGTGGCTTCTCTTTCAATTTAATGTTCAGTTAGGTACAATTTCATGCTTTGCCCACCATTTTACGTGGAATTGTTTGAAATTAGGCAACCAAACTGTTTCAGGCAGCCAAATATGTGCTAAGAACACCCCTACTAACACACGCAGGTTGCGCAAGCGTTCTACATATGGCCGCTATAGGTGACGATTCATCTGCGCCACGTGCGGAAATTACGCGGCCATTTACGGAAACGCGAGATCTGCCGATTAGTAGCCGCTACGTAAGAACGTCAAGTCGTTCATAAGTCGCGGCCGCGTGCTAAAAACGCACGTGATCACATGGGCAGGAACTTCCGTAATAAACGTACTTGGCTGACACTTGATTAACACGTGAGCATCAAGTACCGTCGTAGACTGACTTGGCTGAGACTAGATCTACAGGTATTTATATGACTTGGTCTGCACGTCTTTTTTGCACGGTGCAGATATGGTCACTTACTTACTAAACCCTGACCACTGGCTATATTTAGCATTTGTAGTACAAAAACGAATTAATGCTATATGGGGATATAGCAGCAAGCATTAAGATACAAACCAAGATGAGACTGAACACCATTAACAGTTTAGAACATTTTATTAGGCAAAGTACATTGCAAAAAACTAATTAAAAGTATACATATTTACAAGGATGAGGTTTACGGTCTGTCACATTACGCATAGCCAGAAAAAAAAAAAAAAGTATGTACAAGCTCTGGCTAGCAACCCATTATCTGACAATTGCAAAAGTTCTAAAAAAAAAAGAAAATAAACAAAGTGCGCATTCTGTGGCAGGCAGACCGGGAACAGACCGTTGTATCCCACAAAAAAAAAGGTTACAATTTAAAAAAACTATTTACAAAAAAGGCATCCATCCTGGCGGGCTGGAAAGGGAGGTCCAGGGAGACGGGCTTGGCTGGAGGTCACCCTCATCTGAATCGAGGGTCTTGGCAGAAGAGGTCATCCTCATCAGAATACTCCACTGTGGTCAGGGCTGGAGCTGCGGTCAGGGGCTGGGCTGGGGAGGTCAGCTGGGCTGGAGCAGATGCCTTAGGACAGAAATGGCTGTAAAGGCAAGTCGCATACGTTCATTGGAAGCATGCCATGTCACTGGATACGAGAAAATTAACTGACTGACATACCTTTTTGCATCGAGCAGGGGCATGTTTCAGCGTCTCCTGCAGCTGGGCAGACACCTCCGTCACAGTGGTACTTGGCTTACAGGCCATAACTGCACCTTTTAACCAAAAAGGGAATGGTTTCAATGCACATGGTATGACGATGAAGACAATGTATTATTTTGCGAAAATATGAACAATCCCTTACGTAATATGACATTGTAGAGGGTCGTATTCTTTAGAGGCTTCTTCCCCCTCATCCCATGGACGCTGTAGACACACCACACTCTGTGTATGGCAATGGCTGACAGCACCCGCCGGACCACATCTGGCAGATCTTTGCCGCCAATGGAACTCAGATATCGTGTCTGCAAAACATAAAGACAATCATTTACTTTTACACTTCTTAACACTTCCCTGCAAAAATAAGGAACAAAGTTCTGCCCTGAAGTTACTCACCATCTTCCTTTGATGCTCCTTGTCCTTCAGCTGCTCCTCCAAGACCTCCTCCGTTTTTGCAGGATCCAGTGCATCCAATACTGCTCCCCGTGCAACCCCATCAGACTCCCCGGATAGTCTCTGCGCTAGCTCCCTCAGACTCTGCATGACCTCACCGAGCATGCTGGTCAAGCTGGACAACTGCTGATACACCATCCTCTGGCAATCTGGATATTAACACAGATGTGGCTATAAGTAATTGTACTGTCACATAATGGAAATTTAACTCAAAGTACATCCCTGCATGAAACATGAAGTAGTTCACAAAATTCTGCATACCAGCACATGCAGAGCTTGATGGCAGAGGGGTAAGCGGGGGGCTCCGGAAAGACGTGGAGGGCAATACTGCTGGAGCTGTTGGTCTCACGGGCGATGGCATCACAGACTAACTGAAAACCAAAAAGGATAAAGGGATTAGCAGGAAACTAGGTGCTGGCGGCGTACGGCTTCTGGCATAAGGGGAACCTTACCTGGTCTGGCCGGGGTGCTAATCTCCGATAGATGCTGCTTGTGCCTGGAGGTCAGACAGGCTGAAGGGCCTGGCTCACAGGGCCATCGCTCACTGCGCCTTAGCTCTAAGGGCCTGGGTGATGAACATCTACTGCTGAGTAAAGTGAGATGAGTAAATTAGTGAGATTAGTAAATTAGTCTTCAAAAAGTCCTGAGTTAACTGTCAGTGTGCAAATATGCATAGACATTTCACCAACACAAACATGCATGGATACCTGCATTGATAACTGGTAGAGCAGGCCTTCCGGCTCTGGCACCTGGCATAGCTGGTCTGGTCTGAGTTCTGCCGACCGGCTGCCTGGGCACTGGAACATATAGTAGAGGTAAATTAGCTCAGATTAGTCAACTCAAGTAGTACTCTTTTGGGACTGTTGAATGCACTTTATTATATTACCTTCGTCACTGGAGTCATAGCGCGTGTTGCGCTGTCTCTTCCTTGTGTCTTGGGAGTTAATCCATTGACGACTGCTGCTCAAACACCTTCGCCAAGGCACTGGCTACTTCATAATGCTCTGTGTGTTCCTCAGCAGAGACAGAGGTTGTCATGGCTCCTCTTGATGTGCTTGTAGAGGTAGATCTGGGAGGTGTAGGAGAATGGGCACTCAGAGCAGGAGAACACCCAAGTCTTGCACAACTCTAACATCACAGCTAGGAGAGCGAATGAGAGAGACCATTAAAAAGGATTCTCTCACCTGTAGTACAAGTTCAAATATAGAGTGATTATACGTCATTGTAAATGAGAGCTTACTCTCAATTGATTGATTGAAAAAAAACGGGAAAATGATCTTCCTCTTCCCTCTCCTCATCACTCACTTCTGCATGGGGCTGCGCTCTACCCTGTCAGCAGTGGCAATACATGGGATAGCGGCTCAGCACACAGGAGAACTGCACAGAGGAAGGAGGAGAGAGAAAACCAACGACAAAAAAGGCAAGAAGGGTTAATAACTGAGCGAATCTTGCAAGTTTGCACTACAGGGAAGCAATTGCTCAATTTCCCTGATATTGTGGCGTCACTGGCGTCAGTGATGTGTCTTATGAATCTCACATGTCTACCGTTAACATTAACTCAATATCAATATTCCCATTTGTTTATCCCGTCTATGGAAACGTATGTGCATTTGTACTTACGTGTGCCTGCCTATATTGATGATCAGGTGTTTCTCCACCTAAGGGCTGGCCAGACAGAACCATCAGAGACCATTGGGCTGAGCTGAGGAGAGAGCGACATGTTAGAGTGTATGTGTGCATATGTATATGGTGCTCTTCTGTTAATACTCATGAGGGCATTTAACTGAACAAGACTCACAGAGCCTGTGGTGCTGTCCCAGGACTGCCCCTGGTCACGCCTGTCCCCGTCTTAGCGCCTCTTCCTGTCCCGCTCACCTGCTTCTTGCTCAGTTCAAACAAGAACTGGGAGGTTGGCAACTGAGAGCATGGGAGGGGAGAGAGGGAGAGAGAGCGAGAGTGGGTGACCCTCTCGTTGGCTGACATGCACACTCCACAGGACCACGTGATTTCTGACACGTTTAGAGGTACAGGGCAACATGTCTACCACCCTTCACCCTCAGTAATTAAATAGATTTTGCAAGACACTATATTAGTAGTCAAGTACAATTAGATAGTGCAATTAGGACTTTATTCATAGGCATATTTTTTATCATTATTTTTATTAGGCCTAGACTGCAAATCTTTAGTGTTAATATTAACTGTAAATGAGAAATTACACACAAAACAGACATGCAGGATTTCTCCTCATTATTACAATTCTGTAACTGTATGACTTCAAAATTTATTTTAAAACCTAAGTTATTTACAAATGTTCTGACCCACTGTGACACATTTCCAATAAAGTCAGGGTGGGACTGTAATGTAACAGCATTGTCACGTCATTTAATTACATCGTAGTTACGGATTTAAGCAGCAGTGACGGCTACGTTCCCTTACAGTCTTCTTGAGGTCGGTTATTTTGGTTATTTTGCGACTGAAAAGGCAAGTGTCAGCTAGGTGTCAGCTAGGTCCGCTGTTGGTACCGTCGCAGATTTACCAAACTACCACCAATGTGTCCCGTCAGCTTTACGTACTGTGTTAGTAGGGACAGCAGAAGGCCAAGAGTCGGGGCGGAGCCAATGGCTCATTGCACAGGGCCCTGATACAGCCTATAGGCTGTGTGGAAATGCAAGACAGTTCCAAGGGGAAACTTGTAGGAAGGGCAGAAATGCAGATTACATTGACTACGTTTACACACACACCATACTCCGATTAAGGTCAATATTCTGGTTAATGTAATATTTCGAATAAGGTGTTTGTATGTGCTGTAGCAACTGGAATATTCCGTTTCCATGTTAATTGGCATATTCCCGTGGTTCAGCAGGAAAATCTGATGAATCCGCACGGAAATAATTGTTACTATAGTAACGTTGGTGTTGGTAGCTAGGGTGTGGTCGTTGAGTGAGCGTCCTACAGCTAGGCCATAATGCTTGTTTTACGAAACTTGCCTCCTTCAGTCTCTCACACACTTTTTTAAAGATGTCACTATTTCTGTGTGTTCTTCCGTCTATGTACTCCATTATGTTTAAATCTGTCATTATCTGAAGTAGGACTAATGTCTCCTCCTCACTCCAGGAATGCTGGCTCTTGCTAGTCGCCATCTTGTGCTGTCTCCACAACAACAATACCCAGGATTCCCTGCGAATAAGCATGTGCAGACGTAACTGAATATTCCAGTAAATGTCATTTTCCGATTAAGGTGTATACATGTAAAAATATTCCGATTCAAACAGGCATGCCAGGGGTCTTATTCAGAATATTCTCCAATCGGAATATGGCCTTAGTCGGGTTTGGCACGTGTTTACATGACTCTTGCCCAACCGGAATATTGAGCATATTCCAATTAATACAGGAATATGGTGTGCATGTAAACGTAGTCAATGGGGTGTGCTATTTCAGCACCATGGACAGTGCCACAAATGTATCATTAAACAGTGCACTACTGATATTCAAGCAGCACAAGTAAGCTACTTCAGAACCATGGTCAGCGCCATGGATTTGACCAATCATTTTCTCGAACTTTCTCAAGAAGTAAGGCAAACTAATCTAGAGCGGCAGGCAACCAAGGATAGAAGGCAAATGAATTCACAGCCTTACAGTCACACAGCCACAAGTCTGCAAGCAATGTGTGCCTTGCCATTAATACGATAACCAAGCAGGCACAGCAGGGTACAACACAAGCAGCAACAAACAACGCTCTTTTTGAAAAAGCCCAGGTAGCCAGCATCTATTATGAGCCTGTCATCACAAATACTGAATATGAAACAACCTACCAAGAATGTTTTTGTCCAGTGGCTGTCAGTTTGAATCCATTTTAGCAAAAAAATGACATTGAATCCATTGTAGCCTAAATGAAATGTCCAATGTCCAAAATGTCCAATGTCCTAAAACTCCCAACACCTTTGAACACAGCAAACTCAAACATATTCCGAAGAGTACAGTAACGTGAGCTGCTCTCTTAGCACCACCCTCCTCTACTCCATCCTGTCAAACATTTCAGACACCTTGTTCTTATCCTGGTAATGGTAAATGGACTGCACTCATATTTCATTTCAAACCTTTATTTATACTCTTGAAGCACTGAGGTTTCCCTCATTTTATCCAAATCACTTTACAATGAAGACCTCTCATTCACCCATTCACACACCAATGACAGCAGCAGCTATGCAAGGTGCCAGCCTGCTCATTAGGAGCAATATGGGGTCCAGTATCTTGGCAAAGGACACTTCTACATCGTCTGGAGGAGCCAGCATTCGAACCGCCTACTGTACGATCATTGGACAACCCGCTCTACCTCCTGAGCCACAGCCATCAGCAGAACACCTGCCAGAAAGGCTGAGTTGTTCTGTGTTGTTCATGATTCTACCTCGGCCCGTGCTCCTTGCGCTTCAGTGCACTTCTCCCCCCATTGTGGCCACACAGACAGAATAGCTAGCTAGCTCACACACTACACAAGTCAAAAAAGACAATATGCAACGCATGCACCAGCACTTCAAAGTCAAGAGGTCACATTCGATCAACATGCAGAGAGAGAGATTGACAGAGAGAGAGAGAGAGAGACAGGGTTCTAAGGGGGTGGAATCAACAACAATACAAACAGGCCACAGCGCCAACGCTGGTGCTGTTTGCTACATAAGACGAGAACCTCTTGGCAGTGATGGGGACTTGTCTCTGATGTCTTCTTATTTTTCCAATATGCATGTTCAGTCAGGCAGATCGGGCCCAAGGTGGAGAGAACCATGTACATAAAGCTGCAGTGTGTATAGCTTCTGCGGTATGAGCTCGCAACGAGGGAAGATTCTGTCTGCCAAGTTCAACTTCAAAGGCCACAGAAGAATGGCCTGTGTTGCTGATTGGATGTAAGCATGCACACACGCTTTGGTCCAGGTGTGGCCGCATCTCCACGTTTGTATTTGTTTATGTTCTGGTGTGGACCCTACACCACAGTATAATAATATTGCTGTAGCAGAGCCAAACAGTAGTCAAAGTAAGCTTTATTTCACTACATTATACATGTACTGTTAGGGTTCGGTTTGGGACCCAGGCGCAACAGGAAAGGAGGAGGCAAGGAACGGTAAAGCCCGGAGGGGCGATTTAATAAGATCACAAAGGGGGATGTGGTAGTCGTACAGCCGATGGTCAGGCAGGAGCGTGGTAGTCGTACAGGCGATGGTCAGGCAGGAGCGGGGTTGTCGTACAGGCGATGGTCAGGCAGGAGCGGGGTTGTCGTACAGGCGATGGTCAGGCAGGAGCGGGGTTGTCGTACAGGCGATGGTCAGGCAGGAGCGGGGTTGTCGTACAGGCGATGGTCAGGCAGGAGCGGGGTAATCGTACAGGCGTGTGTCAGGCAGGAACTGGAGAGATGAGGAGGGGAGGCAGGGTGAGTGAGAGTAATCACAAACGGGGAACGGGAAAAAACACTACAAAATACGGGTAAGGAGATTGTAGGCTAGGCTATACTTTACCACATGAGTTTATGGTAAGATCTGGCGATGAGTGGAGTGTAGACCAGGTTCTTGTAGAGGTTGAAGGTGATTGCAGAACGAGGGACAGGTGTGGTGATGATAATTGGAAACCGGTGAGTAGAGCCGCGCCCGCGTCATCGTCGGAGACGAGCGCGCCGTTCTTGTCTTTGCGCACGGGCCGATGTGCTGGGCATGTCGGGATCCGACTCTTCGTCACCGGAGAGGGAGGAGACTGCCGAGTCCGCGGAGCTGGCCGGAGACGGGGAACGCCCGGCGGTGGGGGGAAACTCCGGAGAGTCAGAGCGTTGTATGCCCGGGCCGATGCGACGTGCGGTAGAGCGCGTAGGACGCCCCGAGCGCGCAGCGGCCCCAGAGGGGAGAGAGGGAGGCGGTTGTGGAGGCGAGGGCATGCGAGCCGTAACATGTACAAGGAGTAGTGAAATGTTCCTCCCTTAGCTCCTAGATTGTGCACAGATTCAGCAATATAGAGAGGTGAAAAATAATAATAATGAAGAGAAACGATGCGTTATGTATCTAGATAACTGAACAATATACCAAGAATATCCATATATACATGAAGGGATGGGATGCTGGGGGAGTAGGGTAGAGTACATACAGATGTGGGAAGTTAGAAATGTCACATGCTGCAGCATTTCACCTTCGCGGTATTTGGCAGGGAAATCCTGTTGGAAATCTCGTGGGATTTCAGACGGGTGTTTTTTCGTTTTAGTGATGCACCACCGCCAGGTGGCGTCTTTGAGTAGATTTAGCAGGCTGGGCTCAGTGTTTTTCTCCTATAGTCTACGAATGAAGCATCATTAAATTTCACATTCTTTAATTTAAATGCTCTGTTGTAAAGCACTTTGAGCTGAATTTATCTGTATGAAATGTGCTATACAAATAACGTTTAATTGTTAATATTACCTTGTTCTCAAACACGTTTTCTCCATCTGGATGTAATTTAATTATTACGAACACCTATATCTAGGCCTACAGTAGCCTATCTATCTCGGTAACTGACGTCGGGTCAAGACGTGGTGGCTGTTAGGTCAAATGCGCAAAATAACAGTATTATAAATATATTTGTTAGTAAAGATGTGGTGTTTCTGGAACGCATTCAACTGGTAGGCTACTCGTAAACCCCGGAAGTAAATTTGAAGACGGGGCACCAGCTAATGTAGCCAAGTCTGAGCGCAGTAGGCTATATGGCTTCAGCACGATACAAAGAAAAAATAAGCTTGATCGACTTGTGGATCCATACAAAATTGACAGTCGCCATGAGTAAAGATCACTCATTGCCAATAATAACCGGACATTAACTATCTTGTGCATAGATAGCGGCAGGTTTGACAGTGAGTGCGTTCGCATGCACAATATACACAATATTTTGTTATTTGAATGATCTTGAATATATATATATTCGAGATCATTCAAATAAGAAAATATCGTGTATGTTTTTATTTATTTATACCGGCCGCCAGCCGTTCCATGAACGGCTATAGGGAATGCGCAGTTTCGCGCTGGCTACAGCCTATTATATGCACAGTTTCGCACTATGTAGGCTATTATAAATAAGTATTATTCATTGGGGGAGCTTGGACTCGCTGGGGACTGGTGGAGAGACGCAGAGCCTCCCCAGACGCGACATCCTCCAGTTGGCTGAAGAGCTGCGCGCTCTGGCGTCCAAACAGCCACCGGCAGCGCCCCTCGCAGTGTCCACAGAAGAATACCCCCACCAAAATACCTGCATGGTGAAGACAAGCTGCAGCAAGAACAGAACTGTCTACCAATGCATGAAGTGTACCATAGCTGTCTGTGGCAGTTGCACTGCCAAGGTGCAGAGGATATGTGCGAAGTGTATTTGAGCTGCCGCCTCAACCGTGCGTAAGAGCAGAGCGCATCAACTCATGTATAGCTACAACTAGTAGCCCATAGCCATTTAAACGGCTTATTGTTTTATTCATATATCAACTCGATAATTCGATAATAATGAGTAGCCTAGTTGGCTATAAAAGGAATTCAATAGGGCCTAATAAGCCTTAAGTTGTAGCCTAGGCTACAGTACAATCATAAGACGCATAGGCCTAGCCTACCGTAAAAAGCGTTGCGTTCTCATAGGCCTATATGAACTTAGATAATTATTAATTATGCTCAGGTCATAATGTCCGTTGAAAATAATTCCCTCTAAGCAGAATTTGAATTGTATTAAAATAGGCTAAAATTAGATTTCCACATATTTTGATTCCTTCTAGGCCTATATAAAAAAATTATTTTTTTAATGTGTAGCCTAGGCTATAGGCTTCTGCGATGAACAAAACAGCCACAATGTAGCCTGAGCGAGAGGGCAGTCTACCATAAAGTGTAGGCTATAGCCTAACCATAATGTAATATATCTAGACTACATGCATTGTGGTATTTCTTTATATAGCCCAGCCTGCCTATCAATTGTTTCTCAATAAACAGTTATGTCATCCTCTGAGTCCAAATAAGCAGGCTAATAGACCGGCAGCTCTAAATGCCTTCCCAATCAATGAGACATGGTTGTAAAAATGATGTTTTATTGATGAAAAGGGTAAAACTGAAAAACATGTTAAGAGTCATTGCATTGATTGATGCAGTCCGTTCAAATAGGTGTAGGTAGGCTAATTTAAAATGACCAATTACATCTTCAAATCCCTTCTAATCTTGGCCTTTAATAGGGTTTTTCCCCGCCCTACTGCCAATTATATCCGAACATTAACTATATTGTGCATACAGAGCACAAACAATGAAACGATGAAACGAATAGATTTCCTCCCTGTCTGTCTGTGGCATTCGCTACCAGCAAACACTGAAAATACAGGTCCTCAATTTATTTAGATTAGACTAGCCTATCCAACTGGACCACTCCAATGAATGTTGAACGTAGCCTACTTTCATTCATTAGGTTTTAGAGAACAGGCCTACAATGTCCACACATGCATGCGCCTTATCTGACTAGCTCGCCACTCGCCAGCGAACCCGGACTAGACTATTGTAACCCCCCCCCCCCCAAAAAAAATATTTTATATTCAAATAAACTGGATGGACCGGTTTCCTAGCCCTGGATCGTGGGGGAGGGGGGTAGCCTACGTTAGCGGGTGCTTTGCCATGACCGGCCATTCCACAGGTGTTGGATTGAATTTGCTAGTTTGATTGATAGATGGATGGATTTAACGTCCAAAGTAGATTGTGCAAGTATTGTATAGGCCCATGTGTAAGAGATGAATGGTTGTAACCATGAACTCAGCCAAAGGTAGGCCCTAGCTACTGTAGATTATCAGCATTATCACCAGTCTCAATTTATGTTTTCCTGTAGGCTACGTGTTGCCATTCATTTAAACCACCATCTCATCTAGACTACTTCTGTTGCTGCATTTTTACATTTATGCTTTCATGATTGTAGAGCGCAATCAACATTTTCCAGGATTCCAATAAGTCCATCCATTCATCCAACTTTGTGCTGAGCGCAGCGCAGGCTGGTAGCCTACTGTCAAGGATCACGACTGATGCACTCCCTTAACACGTCTCGCAACTCCCCAGACCATCAAGATAATTTCAATATGAAAGACCTTAAGTGGGGTATTCCAGGAGGTAGCCTAATGTAGCAAGTCGTCGGTCTTCATGACGCACTGTTATGCTTGTTTGCTGTGTAGATCCAGTCATAGAAGTGGGCATCTCGTCCGAAACAGCTGGTCAATTCACCCCAACAAGAATAGCCAAGCGAAGGACAAAAATGAAACCACAAACGTTACTACTGGTCTTGAAACAACTGTGTTAGCCTAGTTCCATATGAGAACACTCCTCGGTCCAATTCCGTATAGTAGATCAGCCTGTGTCCACGTAGTTGCTAGCTAACTGGTGTGTACATTCCATGAATATCTGAAGCAATTATTCCCTCTGTAGTTCACTATGGGTAACACTACATAGGGAATAGGGAGTGAGTGAACAATTTCAAACACATCTCTAGTCAGCCCCGTTAGCTAGCTTACTCGTCCTGATGCCATGTTCCATATGAGAACACTCTGCTAGCTAGCTAGTTAGCCTACTGTATTAAACCTCTACTTGTCCCGATACCTTGTTCCATATGAGTTAACAGATACAGACCCGACAACCGTTACAGAGATAGATACTATAGATGGATAGGCTTTGTTCGCAATTATTAAAATTACAACCAGACAGAGAACAAGGAGTTTAAGTTCACATAGTTGTTAGCTTACTGGTACAGTTGTTTACGTTGCAGTCTAGCTTACAATAGCTTCTCACGCCGTTCACTACCATTCCATATTTTTTCTGATTTAAGGTCCCATGACGGGTTTCTCTTCCTGCTTCTGCCTAAGCACTCCACAATACCACAGTGTCATGTTTTACCGAAGGAGAAGTGAAGAAGACGGTAGCTATCAGTGGCTAAAGCAGCTGCTAATGTTAAGATCATTCCTGTAGCTGCTTTGCTGCTAATGCGAGTTCGTCTCCGTTCCTGCCCGAGAAACAGAAGTTGAACTAATAGCATCAAAATCAAAATAGCTACAGAAATCATCGTTGTAAAGTTAGCTATCTGCTTTTTAGCCACTGACAGCTACCGTTAATATTATGAAGCTGCTGTCGTGAGCTAACTTGCTATCACAGTCTTATCGTGCAGCTTCACAGCCTGCTATTAGCAGACAGCACTAAAGTTGACAAAATCACACTTGCACATCATTAGAATTCCAACCATTTATATGGGATTTATCATTCAACTAAACATGGAACCTGAATACTACCTGATATTTCAACCTGCTGCCATCAGTGATCGGCGCGTCTGCTTGTTTGAGTCATGAATATCTTACGCAGTGACATTCCATGTAGTGTCCCAAAACTGTTGAATCATTCCCCATGTAGTTCACTATGAGTCGCACTCAATACATCCATGGTAGCACTACATAGGGAATAGGGAGTGAGTGAACCATTTCAAACACATCTCTGGTCAGCTCCGTTAGCCATCTTACACGTCCTGATGCCATGTTCCATATGAGAACACTTAGTTAGCCTACTGTATTAAACTTCTACTTGTCCCGACAGTTAACAGATATAGACCCGGCGACAGTTACAGAGATAGAAACTATAAATAGATAGGCTTTGTTCGTAATAATTAAATTACAACCAGACAGAGAACAAGGAGTTTGAGAACGGTAGGCTCATCTAATGTGCGAGATGAGCTACAGCAATGGGTCAATGAGTAGTATTACTGCGCCCCTATGGGCGTGCGAGCGGTGGTGCGGAATGCCGTAAAGCGCCTGTTAGATACCGCGGGTCAAGTTACATTCTTATGTTCTCACATCTGTATCTACATCCTCTCTCTCTCTCTCTTTATTAATATATATATATATATATATATATATATATATATAGAGAGAGAGAGTTTACATACATATATATATATATATATACACATTTTCATAAGTACAGGATGTAGACATCTATATTCTATCGAGTATACTGTAAATATGAAGTGCTGTTGTGCTGAGTGTAGCTCCTGAGTTTAGTCCAGAGTGAAGACAGCAGTCTACAAAGACACCGTTTTTACAGGAGCTAAATCGCTTATCCCTCTTGATTTGTCATAGCAATATTTTCTGTAAATAGCTAAAATCTTTTAATATATAAAGTGCTACCATGTTTTTTGCCCATGTCAAATATCACTTGCCAAGTTGCCAATGTTGTTGTGCAGCAGACATGAGAAGCGTGACCCCGTCAGTTAGCCTTGCTGCTCCGTAGTCAGTATCCAGACACGTCTCACGTCCCCTCCGCCCCTTCACAACACCCGTCAAAACCCAACATCCTAATAAGAAAGGGCTTCAGATGGGAAAAGCTCTGCATGATCCATCCGCCTTTTGAGATTTTCTCTTCTGATGACGGGCCAGCGTTGGAGAGGAGTGGAGTTCACCCCTCGAGGGCATGAAGTGTGCCAGACTCCACGCTGGCGCTCCTCTTCAGCGCCGCCCACACGCTTTCTGAACAGAGAGAGTTATGAGAGGACGGCCCTCCTCTCAGGGGCAGACCTTCCCTCCAGCCTGCTGACCCGGGCCGGACCTCCGGTCTAGAGGGCAGGGGCCGACTGTCAGTCGCCTCAGCATCGATCTTCACACCATCCGTGTTCAGTCGGATCAGCAGCTTGTGAAGTCTATCCGCATCGCGTGGAGATCAGTGCAGTATCCTGATGATCATTCCCATATTATTACTTATTACTTAGCTACTAGGTAACCACACAAGCACACACACACACGCACACATACACACACACGGACATACAAACACACACACACACACACACATGGAAGGACAAAAAAAACTAGATAAAATGAGCAAACAGGCATTTTAAAAACATGATATGGAAAACAAATGCAACCTAAGAAAGCAGTCATCAGAACGCTCCGGTGAAAAGGTGCATTTTTAGGTGTTTCTTAAAGGATTCTACAGATTGTGGTGCCTTGAAATCAATTCTGAGCGAGATGGGGAGCCAGCGAAGGGACTTGAGGATGGGGGTGATGTGATCATATTTTCGCACCCTCATCAGGATCCTAGCAGCGCTGTTCTGTATATACTGGAGTCTCTGAAGGTTGTAGCTAGGGATCCCGATGAGGAGAGCATTCCAGTAAACCAGCCTGGAGGGGACGAAAGCATGGACGAGCTTCTCTGCATCTGCCAGGGTGATCATGGGGCGGAGCTTGGCGATGTTCCTGAGATGGAAGAAAGACATCTTGCACAGGTGTTTGATGTGTGACTCAAAGGTGAGATGGGGGTCCATTCCAACACCTAGGTTGATGACGGATGTGGAGAGGGGGTATTTTGGCCGGAGAAAGAGATGCTGGTGATGATGGATGACTGGACCTGATGCGGTGTGCCAAACTGAATGGCTTCCGTCTTTGAGCTGTTTAACTGTAGGAAGTTTAGCTTCATCCATGCCTCTATCTCCTCCAGGCAAGATGTTAATGTGGATAGTGGCAGAGGTGTAGAGGGAGGGGGTTTTGTGCTGAGGTAGAGCTGCGTGTCGTCAGCATAGAAGGTAAAAGAGATACCAAGCCTGCTGATAATATGGCCCAGGGGAATCATGTAGAGAGTGAAAAGGGTGGGACCCAACACCGAACCTTGGAGGACACCGCATGTGACGTTGTGGGTGACAGATCTAGCACTTCCGATGGCAACATGCTCAGTTCTGTTTGTGAGGTATGAGGTGAACCAGTTTTGAACGGAGTCGGAGATGCCGATGGTGGAGTGCAGGCGGTGGAGAAGGATGTTGTGGTCTATGGTGTCAAAAGCCTCTGAAAGATCCAGGAGGATGAGGAGGGATGGGGTGCCAGTGTCTGCAGACATCAGGAGGTCGTTGGTGACCCTGACCAGGGCTGTTTCAGTGCTATGGCCAGGGCGGAAACCAGACTGGAATTTTTCGAACAGATTGTTTTGTTTGAGATGGTGCAGGAGTTGGGCGGCACCTGCTTTTTCTATTACTTTGTAAATGAATGGGAGGTAAGAGATAGGCCGGTAGTTGGAGAGGACGTCTGGATCTAGGGTGGGTTTTTTGAGGAGTGGTCTGATGACAGCACTTTTCAAGGAAGATGGGATATGACCGGCTAGGAGGGAGTCGTTGATGATCTTGGTGATGAGGGGGCTGAGGACAGAGAGATGGGACTTCACCAGGGCTGTGGGGAAAGGGTCCAGGGCACAGGTGGTCGGCTTCATTTTATTTATGATGTCCTCAGCCTCTTGCCGTGTGATGGTAGAGAAGCAGCATAGAGGTTGGGCAAGCCCAAGCCCAAACCCAAGCCCAAGCGCAAGCCCAAGCCCAGGATGTGGTTCCACAGTCGGGACAGGTGAGGTGGGAGAGCTGTGGAGGTGAGAGCGGATGTTGTTCACTTTCTCCTTAAAAAAAGGAGATGAATTAATTGCCCCTCTTGTCTGTGGCTTCTATGGGACTTGGGGTTTGAGCAGGTGGTTGACAGTGGAAAAAAGTTGTTTAGAGTTTCCGGTACAATAGCAGTACAGAGCACGTCTACAGTAGAGTGTATATCTCAACCAGGAAGTGCATGTGCTCGTTCCCTGTGGAGGTGTGGGAGTGACGGCAGCTCAAGGTCTGGGAGTGGTCAGCTCTGTTTCCCATTAGAAGTCAACAGCCAGCCACTCCACAGTGCCCAATGTGATGTGTTCATGTTGTATGAGTTTATATAGATGAGAAAGTCAAGGTTTGTGACAAGTGTACTCTCTGCTCGGCTCTCAGCCTGTCTTCCGTCCCCCCTCCCCTCTGTCTCCCCTCTCCTACTCTCTCACTCTCTGTCCCTCCACTCTCCCTCCCCTCTCCTACTCTCCCACTCTCTGTCCCTCCACTCTCCCTCCCCTCTCTCTCCCCTCTCCTACTCTCTCACTCTCTGTCCCTCCACTCTCCCTCCCCTCTCCTACTCTCTCACTCTCTGTCCCTCCACTCTCCCTCCCCTCTCTCTCCCCTCTCCTACTCTCTCTCCTCTCCCTCCCCTCTCTCTCCCCTCCCCTACTCTCTCTCTGCCCCTCTCTCCCTCTTACTCTCTCGCTCTCTCTCCCCTCTCTCCCTCCCCTCTTCCTCCCCTCTCTCTCCCTCTTTCTCCCCCTCCCCTCTCTCTCTCCCCCTCTCCCTCTCTTACTCTCTAGCTCTCTCTCCCTCCCCTCTCCCTCTCTCTCTCTCCCTCTCTATCAAAAGTAATACTCTTATGTACGAGTGTCCCATCCTCATCGTTGTGCTGTACAGTTTTGATCTAAGCTTATTTGCATATGGCATGGACACACACATACACACATACACACTCACTTCAACGTTTGGTTTCGAGGCAGTCACTCTAATTGGCACGGGAGGATCCAGGGGGTTGAGAAAGCCAGGACACGGTCGAGGGAAATATTATGAATTCAATTTTCATCTCACAGTGTATGAGCCCTGAGTGTGTTGTTTAAGTCAGTATTCATCATTGTTAATGAACATGTGTCCGTTATCCTTTCACAGTAGCTGTAATTACAGGTCTCAGATCCAGCGGCTGGTTTATTCCAGGGGGACGCGAAACAGTTCACCACAAGAATGGAGCTTTCACCGCCACTGTCATCTGGGTCATCTGATTGAAATGGGGGGAAAATAACATTTCAAAGTCATATATTAGACAAGGCAAGTACCACTATCAAAAGAGACCTTAAACTCTTAAAAGAAAATATATTAGAAATGGAATTATGAAGTACAAAAGGGAGGGAAATCATTTGTTCTCCCCCTGTGGCCACTCATGGCCTTTACTGCTATGGCCACTGTAATATTAGAAAATATTACAGCAAGAATTATTTTTTGACATTTAAATGTTATCGCTTCCACAAAAACGTGCCGTCTTCAATCTTTCTGCTCTCTCTAAGTCAGAGGCGTATACAGTAGGTACATAATATGAAGTTGTTGTTTTTTTGTGTCATTTCACAATACCCCTTGTCCTACTGGCCTAGCTCTGGCAAAATCTTGGTCACACCTGTGAACACATCCATAATTGAGTGGTGTGTGGGAGAGGGGGGATATGATGAAATTTTAATGCCGTGTTTGGATTTGGTGTTTCCCCCGCACCACCTCTCAGCCTATACCTCTCTTCCCCTCTTGAACAAGAACACCATGATGCTGTCCGCCATGACACAGTCTGTGGGGGGCGATGTTCCCGCCACACATCGGTGACATCCGCGCTTGGCCGGGTGACATCACAAGCCATAAATCAGTCAGGCTTACAGTGTATACCTCAGACAAACTGAGGCCTATGACAAGATACGGAGCACAAACTGTTGAATGTGTCGTGATTGGCTGTAAGTGTCCCCATGAAATCCCTTGTTCATTATCCAAAACACAGGTTAGGGAAGCACGGCACTACTACTGGCAGAGTGCCCGTCCTACCAAATAACTACTGTTTGGAAATGACTGTTAGTACCGTCGGACCATGAGACAAGTGAAGCATGGGTGGCTAAACATAACATTTGATCCTTCCCTCAGAGTTTCAATGATTTATGATGACAGTTTTGTTTTGGTCTCTATTGTGTTTCAGGGTTTTGAAGCCAAGAAAAGAAAACAGCTTTCTTGTACGGTCTAATTATTATTGTACACTGAGGAAAGCACAATAACACTGTAAAAGCTACCACAAGTCTTGAGTCAGACTTGCGTCACTCACCAGAATGGTCCTTTTAAATTGGGATTATAAACCACTAACAATTCACTAATCGCATAAAGATGTTTCTGTTGGTCCTCAAATTGTATTAAATTTCCCCTATTTAGAGTCTTATTAGTCTGGACAGTGGAGAGAGAGGGAAACTTCTGCCTAGACTCTCCCTGCTGACCTGTCTTGACAGAAGGCCATTTTGTTTTCCTTTGTGTCTGTCAGGCTCCTCTGTTTTTTCCTCTTCCCTCCTGCCTTTCTATGCGCTGTGACATGGCGGTCCCTTGCATGTTCGGCGGAGTGTAAAATTCCATTGTTACAGACAGCGGGACTCGGATACCTGCCATTTGACAGCATCTAGTACCGTCTTCCCAGTTTATGACAGCGCGTTCACGCCGGCCACAGGGGTGGGCTTTTCTCCACGCATACAGATTGAGCGGCTCCGCGCCTCCCGGCGGAATCCCGCGGGGAAACTGTCAGCCAGCGACATGCCTGTCCCCACGTACACAGAAGGAGCAGAGGATGAGACTAGCTAAGTCCAACGGGGCCTGCCCGGAGCGGTGGTCCACGCAACTTGTTTTGAACTAGAATGTAAACAAAAGGGATTCTCTGATTTTAAAGTGTTGATGATTAACTCAAATGAACTAACCAGTGTTTTGATACTATCATTATAGATATAGAAGTACGTTGAGGTCCGTCTGAATCTTTTATGTTGCCTCATCAACCATCAACATCTCTAAGGTGGAGATGGCACCCAAGACTACCACAGGGTTAGAATAGAGAACACTTGAACCCCAGCATGATTTATGTATTTGCATTGTCTCACAAAGACACTTTATCCAAAGGTGTGTGTGTGTGTGTGTGTGTGCGCGCGCGCGTGTTGGGGGTCGGGGTGTACATCTCCGAGCTCTGGGGTACACTAGGAGCACCAGGGGCTCCACATTGGCCTGTCATTATATATAGTATATATAGTTTATTTTGCCCTATTCTTATAAAATAACAACAACAATTGCAGGTGAGGTAAGAAACCCGATAGGGCTTATTTGAAAACCTCACCCAAAAAAGCAAAAATCATAGACTTTTGATTCAAAATATGGCAAAAAATTATAATTAAATGACAAGTATTGGTGTGGAAAAAAAACAACAGAATGATTATACAGCGACTATAAAAAAAGAAAAAGCATACTGTACATAAATGACAGTCTCCAATTACTTAACTTTCTCTCTATCTCTATTCTCTATCTCTCACTCACTCTCACTCTCTCTCTCTCTCTCTCTTTCTCTCTCTAACTCAAAGCTTTGTTTCAGTGGTATCACTGGTTGGAACCGAGCACCATTACGCCAAACTTGTCAGAGGAAGGAGCTCTCAAGGAGAGAAGCGCTTTCTCTCTCTCTCTCTCTCTCTCTCTCTCTCATTCTCACCATCTCCTTCTCCTCTCTTCTCCTCTGCTTGTGTCACCCTTCTCTTCTAATGAGAAGCAGGGATCGGGGCAGCAGGCCCCAGGAGTTTGACAGAGCTGCCCGTCGAGTCCTGCGCAGTTCCCCCGCTCTCTGGTGGCTGCATAGCTGTCGGCTCCTGGCAGTTTGATTCTAAACTGCTCCCTCACCATGGGTGCGCTTCCCCGAACACTGCCAAGGAAAAAAAATCAAACCCAGCCAGATGAAGAGTTTTGTAGGGTACAAGAGAGGTCGGGGCGCTCTGCGGTACTCTGCAGAGAAGGCCGGAGAGTTTCTGTTTGGAAAGAGTTCATCTCCAGTGGTGATCTGACATCTTGGGTTAAAGAATGTGTATGGGTTTTCTCATTCTTTCAATTGGTGGTATCGAAGCATTCATTTCACTTCGTAAAATTCCTTCTTATGCCTCCTGGATAAGTTGGTGAAGAACGGAAAGAAATGAACGAATCAAGTTGAAATTCAACCAAAGCTGAAAACCAGAAAGGAAGCAGCATCCCCAAAGGCTTAAACATAACATGATGGCTGTCACTGAAATAACCACTACCTGCAGTATCAGAAGTTGCAATATATAAAAGTGCTTTTATGGATCATGCTTGTGTGAAATCCAGGGCATGTCTCTGCTGGCTATTGCTACTGAGGATCCCAGAGGTGACATGAAATGCAGACACAGTGTGACTTCTGCCTCGGTGCCACAACACCTCTCCGCTCACACGTCAGGACGACAGCGGCAACGTGCATCCCCCCCCCTCCCCCAGTAGAAACATGACACTTATTGTGGATGAGCTGTAGATGTGTTGTGCTTTGCAAACGTTAACTCTCGAGTTTCTAGGTTAAGTGAAAACTTGTGTCTTGTTTAGATTTGTTTTGCAAAGTAAACATGGCCCAACCAAACAGGTTCTTGTGATGCTACATGCTCTTGTTTAATCATCAAATCACGCTTGGGTATTTTGTCATCACTGGAAGCGTTGCACATTACCTCCTCCAATGCAGCTACAAGCTACCATCAAGAGGCACCATAATTTATAAAATCCACCGACGTATTGGCGTAAGCTGAATATGTTGCTCAGATTGATAACCTTACATAAGATATTGCAGAAAAACTTGAATAAAACAATATGACTGCTAAAGCCACATTTTGTAATATATATTCAATGCTTTATTCGGCTGCCACAATAATGTAATGTATTTTAATTGAAATATCTTCATTAGGGGGGTTTTCCCAGCAAAAAATGATACATAAGATTGTGATTGATTAGATTAATTACAGATCATGTCATTTATTTGATTTTTTTCTTCATCGATTGACAGCCCTAATATTTTGTGTAACAAAGGTGAACTTTGTTACCAATCCTTTGCACTTGGCACTATTTGCACATTAATGTGGTAGGCTTACACTGATTAAGTCAACAGTTTGCACAGCAGTGTTAATAATTGTACACTGAGTCTGGTTATGGTTTAAAGATTAAATATGGTTTGTAGCTTTATTGAATGTGAATTGGCTGGACATGTGGGGTTTGTTTGTGTGTAGATTGTTTGCCTTGTTATGAGAGGACATATAGGCCAGATTCCATACTTTACCTCTCACTTGAATACTCTCACATACACATGAGAATTACTCTCACATACTACTGAAAATACTCTCACATACTGCTGAAATGCAATAGTTGTCTGTAAGAGGAATTTCAGTAGTATGTGAGAGTATTTCATGTGTACAGTATGTGAGAGCATTTCATATGTGAGAGCATGTTCAGTAGTATGTGAGAGCATATTCAGAAGTGTATGTGAAGGTATTTCACGTGTGTGAAGGCACTTCACATGTGTATGTGAGAGTATTTTCAGTAGTGTACGTGAGAGTATTTTCAGTTGTGTATGTGAGGGTATTTTCAGTAGTGTACGTGAGAGTAATTTCAGTGTAAACGGAAGGCCATTTCAGTGTAAACGGAAGGCAGTCTTCACAAATCTCATTGGTCAATCTAAGTTAACAGGAAGTCCATGGTCTAGGTTACCTTAGCTAATGGCTACCACTACACCAGTGCAAAATATGCATGATGGAAGAGGAGAGACAAACTCCACAACGTCGTGAAGCTCTTGGCTTGATAAATACTATTTTAACAACACCCGGTGCCATAGCATGTGCAACAAACCAATACAGCATGAATTGCCCGATTTATTCAAGAAAAATCAATGTAAATCAGCCGACTAGAATTGCACAAGAGGGCGCCTGCTGACCTGCTAGTAGATTAGAAGGTTGACATATCTCCATTCATAGCGTTGATACGAAATGCATAGAGACGCGTGGGCAGTGAGCATTGAGCATTGAGCAATTCCCCTGCTCGCCAGCGAACCTCCAGGCGAGCGTGCCCGAGCAGGGGTACTGCGATATGCAGAGCACACCCACTCGGCGCCGTCCGAGTTGTTCACTCCTGGGTCCAGTTTTGTAAATCAGCTTGATCCCTGTGTCCACATAGCTAGCTGACCCATGACCCCTAACGTTTGACCCCTGTGTCACATGGATAGTGCTTGTGTACAGTGCTTGCGTAGTGCTAGTTAGCTAGTTCCATCAGCTAATTCTGCTAGCTAGTTCCGGTAAGCTGTAGCTAAATCAATCAGTAATAAATCATTGCATATTTTCCCCCAAATAATCAATATGGCTTGTGTTACATGTGACCAAACAAGTAAAATAAAACGAATATTCACATAACTTCTTGCATAACTTTATGCCGTGAATCCATAGTGAAATCATCGGCTTTTGCTAAAAATATGTATGGAGGCTCTAGGCTGCATGTTCTGTCTCCTGTGTCCAGATCTGAAAAAGATGTTACATTGCATAAGCCATAGAAAAAAAATATGATATACCAATTAAGTGATTTGACAACATCAATGACTAGCAAGCTAACAATCAGACAAATCGAGTAGCTAACTGGCGTCTGCTAAGTTAGCTGTACAGAGTGAGTTAGTGCTAGATAAACCACCTTTGACTTTCATTTGTGTAGCTTGAAACGTACAATTTGAATACTTCCTTCGTGCTTGAAGAGCAGCAACACAGAATCCCACAGATTGCCCAAACTCTGTAAAGGTTTGTGTTATGGTGCGTTCCAGGCAACCCGTAACCCATGTTTTTTCAACCTTCTACCTGGAAAATGCACTGGAATGGCAGTCAAACCCATAACTTCCCACTTGTGAACTCGTACCAGATCGATGTACTCCCAGTTGTGCTCTCTGACGTCACACAGCCCTCTAAACAAGATGGCAGCGCACATGGGTATGTCACAGTTTGGGATATTCAACTCCACCCGTGCAGGTCTCTAGTCTCTCCAATGCCAATCTCTCACATAAAAAAACAGGACTAAGGATATCAGGTAAAAAAAAAAAGTTTTATTGACACTCCTTTAAAAGCAATGCATGGAACCACCCACCCTGTCCGGGCAACGCTCCATGCACACTATGGCCACAATCTCCTCTCGCGCTGTAGCTCCCCGTCGCCAGCCACTGGCTCCGTCCTGGCGTCTGGCGGTATCCGAGACAGACGGGTGGCTTTCAGGGGGGGAGGCAGTAACGAACAAGAGGTCTGGAAAATTGACACCATACAGCGTAGGAAAAAAAACACATTCCTTTATCAGGCGGAGCCAGGCTCCGCAAAGCGCAGTATGGTACTGTAGCTCTGGTCGCTCACGCCGGGTTGCAGTCCTTCTCCAACCAGGACAGACGGATGGCTCCGAGAATGTGGTTGGGCCATCTCCTTCGAAGCGGCTCTTCCTGGGTCCTCCGTGCCCAGGGAAGTATGCTTCTCACAGCAAGGTAAATGTTATCACACAACCAGTCCAATGAAACGGAAAACCCAATCCTAACTCCAGGTATCCGATATCCGATCAGGATATCCCCCTTCCCAGTTTTCCCGTGAAAACAAAACACACCACGCACCCCCCCTAGCAACGTGGAGTCCCCGACTAAAATCACTAGCCCGCTACACCTGTGCGCAGCCACACCCCCCTCCTGTACCCGTGACAGGTACAGCGACAAAGATAACTTTAAGGTCAAGGTCAACTTTATTTATAAAGCATGTTTAAAATCAACCGAAGTTGCATCGAAGTGCTGGACAATATAAAACAAACTAAAACAGAAAACAGTATAAAGTGCACATTGTCACAGAATAATAAAAGGACAGGACACAAAACAGGACAAGGGATGTAGGCTATCAGGCCTCAAAAGCCAGTGAAAACAAGTGTGTTTTAAAGGACCCTACTAACACAGTACGTAAAACTGACGGGACACATTGGTGTAATTGTGGTAACTTTGCGACGTCACCAGCAGCGGACCTAGCTGACACCTAGCTGACACTTGCCTTTTCAGTCGCAAAATAACCAAAATAGCCGTCCTCAAGTACACTGTAAGGGAACGTAGCCGCCACTGCTGCTTAAATCCGTAACTACGATGTAATTAAATAACGTGACAATGTGGTTAGATCACAGTCCCAATCTGACTTTATTGGAAATCACAGTGGGTCAGAACATTTGTAAATTACTTAGGTTTTAAAATAAATTTTGAAGTCATACAGTTACAGAATTGTAATAATGAGGAGAAATCCTGCATGTCTGTTTTGTGTGTAATTTCTCATTTACAGTTAATATTAACACTAAAGATTTGCAGTCTAGGCCTAATAAAAAGAATGATAAAAAATATGCCTATGAATAAAGTCCTAATTTTGCAACCTAAATGTGAGCAATGAACGCTGAGCAGTGAACGTAGAATGCAAGGCATTGGGCTACTTTATATGGTGACACAATTGAAGAACTAGACAAACAAGTTACACACTCTGTGCCAGTAGGTGGCGGTATGCACATTAAAGTTGTTTGCGATCCACCACTAAACCTAGCGAAGAAGAAGAAGAACGAGAACGGTAAACTTCCGCCCCGTTTGAAAGAGAAGGAGAAAGACCAACACGCTGTCTTTTTCCCCGCGACAACACAGATCCTGTAAGTATCTCAATTTCAATGTATACATTAGTATGTATACATACTATGTATTTTGGTATCGTCCCAGATAAAACACCAACGTTATGTGCAAGCTACCCTATTGTAATGATTATCTATATGCAGATGCTCTCTTTCCAATGTTAGCTAACTAGCTAGCCAGCTAACGTGATTAGCCTTTTTCGGGCATGGTGGAGTCAAGTCTAGCAGGCTCGCGCGAGCTCCTGCACGTTCGTACTGTTTCATCGCTTGGAATAAAATGCGATAATTAGCTTACTCATTGATTTCGCATTAACCCACGACACCGTTAGTATGTGTTTGTTTTTAGGCATTCATTTTTCCGAAGTTAACGTTAACAGAATACTAGAAGCCCCAACAACGGAGCTAGGCTAGCTAGCAGGATTTGTTATAGCAGCCATCTTGGCTCATTTTGTTACAGCAGCCATCTTGGTGGATTTCATGTTACTCTTTAACTGTTGAAATGGTTGCTCATTCTGTCAAACGGGTAAAGAATTGTGTACTACGTTTTCACTCACATACAAATCCAAATTTTGCATAATAGGTACTCATGATGTGGACTACTAATAGAGGCGCTAAGACGGGGACAGGCGTGGCCAGGGGCAGTCCTGGGACAGCACCACAGGCTCTGTGAGTCTTGTTCAGTTGAATGCCCTCATGAGTATTAACAGAAGAGCACCATATACATATGCACACACACTCTAACATGTCGCTCTCTCCTCAGCTCAGCCCAATGGTCTCTGATGGTTCTGTCTGGCCAGCCCTTAGGTGGAGAAACACCTGATCATCAATAAAGGCACACGTAAGTACAAATGCACATACGTTTCCATAGACGGGATAAACAAAAGGGAATATTGATATTGAGTTAATGTTAGCGGTAGACGTGAGATTCATAAGACGCATCACTGACGCCAGTGACGCCACAATATCAGGGAAATTGAGCAATTGCTTCCCTGTAGTGCAAACTTGCAAGATTCGCTCAGTTATTAACCCTTCTTGCCTTTTTTGTTGTTGGTTTTCTCTCTCCTCCTTCCTCTCTGTGCAGTTCTCCTGTGTGCTGAGCCGCTATCCCATGTATTGCCACTGCTGACAGGGTAGAGCTCAGCCCCATGCAGAAGTGAGTGATGAGGAGAGGGAAGATCATTTTCCCGTTTTTTTCCCCTCCAGTTTTAGGAACCGTCTCAAGAATGTGTTCCCCACTTTTATGCCTTTAAATCAGGGTTGGAGTATTCCAGGTGTGTGGCCATGGACATGAACACCAGTAGAGGAGGGAACCAAGTGTCTCATTCTCTCTCCACAGTTGTGTGGTTGTAACCCCCCACTAGCTACATATTCATTCAATCTTTATTTAACCTCGTGAATCAATTGAGAGTAAGCTCTCATTTACAATGACGTATAATCACTCTATATTTGAACTTGTACTACAGGTGAGATAATCCTTTTTAATGGTCTCTCTCATTCGCTCTCCTAGCTGTGATGTTAGAGTTGTGCAAGACTTGGGTGTTCTCCTGCTCTGAGTGCCCATTCTCCTATACCTCCCAGATCTACCTCCACAAGCACATCAAGAGGAGCCATGACAACCTCTGTCTGCTGAGGAACACACAGAGCATTATGAAGTAGCCAGTGCCTTGGCGAAGGTGTTTGAGCAGCAGTCATCAATGGATTAACTCCCAAGACACAAGGAAGAGACAGCGCAACACACGCTATGACTCCAGTGACGAAGGTAATATAATAAAGTGCATTCAACAGTCCCAAAAGAGTACTACTTGAGTTGACTAATCTGAGCTAATTTACCTCTACTATATGTTCCAGTGCCCAGGCAGCCGGTCGGCAGAACTCAGACCAGACCAGCTATGCCAGGTGCCAGAGCCGGAAGGCCTGCTCTGCCAGTTATCAATGCAGGTATCCATGCATGTTTGTGTTGGTGAAATGTCTATGCATATTTGCACACTTAGTTAACTCAGGACTTTCGGAAGACTCATGTACTCAGTTCACTAATTCGCTCATCTCACATCTCACTACTCGGCAGTAGATGTTCGTCCCGGGTCCTTTGAGCCAAGGCGCTGTGAGCCCAGGCCCTTCAGCCCTTCAGACGTCCAGGCACGAGCAGCATGCATCAGCGATTAGCACCCCGGCCAGACCAGGTCAGGGTCTGACATGTCTCATGTCGAGTTGATTCTTCCCCTTATGCCAGAATCACTACGCCGCCAGCACCATAGTTTCCTGCTCATCCCTTTATCCTCTGGTTTTCAGGTAGTTCTCTGATGCCATCGCCTGTGAGACCAACAGCTCCAGCAGTGTTGCCATCAAGCTCTGCAGATGCTGGTATGCTGAATTTTGTGAACTACTTCATGCTGCATGTAGGGATATACTTTGAGCTGAATATCCATTATGGGACCGTACAATTACTTATAGCCACATCTGTGTTTAATATCCAGACTTCCAGAGGATTATGTGTCAGCAGTTCTCCAGCGTCATGCAGAGTCTGAGGGAGATGGCACAGACAATGATGAGACTGGAGCAGAGGCTGGAGCAGAGACTGTCCGGCGAGTCTGCAGACAGCTATCGGGGAGCAGTACTGGACGACCTGCACCCTGCTCAAACGGAGGAGGAGCTGCTGGTCTTGGAGGAGCAGCTGAAGGACAAGGAATATCAAAGGAAGATGGTGAGTAACTTCAGGGCAGAACTTTGTTCCTTATTTTTGCAGGGACGTGATAAGGAAATGTTTAAGTAAATGATTGTCTTTATGTTTTGCAGACACGATATCTGAGTTCAATTGGCGGCAAAGATCTGCCAGATGTGGTCCGGCGGGTGCTGTCAGCCATAGCGATACACAGAGTGTGGTGTGTGTACAGCGTCCATGGGAAGAGGGGGAAGAAGCCTCTGAAAGAGATGACCCTCTACAATGTCATATTACGTAAGGGATTGTTCATATTTTCGCAAAATAATACATTGTCTTTGCTTCATGCCATGTGCATTGACACCATTCCATTTTTGGTTAAAAGGTGCAGTTATGGCCTGTAAGCCAAGTACCACTGTGACAGAGGTGTCTGCCCAGCTGCAGGAGACGCTGAAACATGCCCCTGCTCGATGCAAAAAGGTATGTGATGTCAGGCAGTTAATTTTCTCGTATCCAGTGACATGGCACGCTTCCACTGAACGTATGCGACTTGCTTTTACAGCCATTTCATTATGTCCTTAGGCATCTGCTTTAGCCCAGCTGACCTCCCCAGCCCAGCCCCTGACCGCAGCTCCAGCCCTGACCACAATGGAGTATTCAGATGAGGATGACCTCTTCAGCCCAGACCCTCGATTCAGATGTGGTTGACCTCCAGCACAGCCCGTCTCCCTAAACCTGCCTTTCCAGCCTGCCAGGATGGATGCCTTTTTTGTAAAAAAGTTTTTGTAAATTTTAACTTTTTTTTTTGAGGGATACAACGGTCTGTTCCCGGTCTGCCTGCCACAGAATGCGCACTTTGTTTAATTTTTGTTTTTAGAACTTTTGCAGATAATGGGTTGCTAGCCAGAGCTTGTACATACTTTTTTTTGCTTTTCTGGCTATGCGTAATGTGACAGACCGTAAACCTTATCCTTGTAAATATGTATACTTTTAATTTGTAATGTACTTTGTGAAATAAAATGTTCTAAACTGTTAATGGTGTTCAGTCTTATATTGGTTTGTAGCATAATGCTTGCTGCTATATCCCCATATAGCATTAATTCGTTTTTGTACTGGTAAATGCTATAGCCAGTGGTACTGCAAATGCTAAATATAGCCAGTGGTCAGGGTTTAGTAAGTAAGTGACCATATTTGCACCGTGCGAAAAAGACGTGCAGACCAAGTCATATAAATACCTGTAAATCTAGTGTCAGCCAAGTGAGTTTATTACGGAAGTTCCTGCCCACGTTTTTTGCACGCGGCCGCACCGTATTTGCACCGTGCGAAAAAGACGTGCAGACCAAGTCATATAAATACCTGTTAATCTAGTGTCAGCCAAGTGAGTTTATAACGGAGGTTCCTGCCCACGTGATCACGTGCGTTCTTTGCACGCGGCCGCAACTTCGGAATGACGTCTCGTTCATACGTAGCGTCTACTAAACGGCAGATCTCGCGTTTCCGTAAATGGCCGCGTAATTTCCGCACGCGGCGCACACGAATCGTCACCTATAGCGGCCGTATGTCGAACGTTTGCGCAACCTGCGTGTGTTAGTAGGGGAGTAGTAAAGGGAAAAATCATGTTTAGCCCTGTTTTAAGGTTACTTATGATCATATACAATGATTCAGATCAAAAAGTTGACAAAACTAGCACTTTTGATAAAGTTGATAATTGCTCTACCACCGTTTAGGTCATACAATGGATGTGGGTGTACACCGTGAAAAATCATTCAAAAAACATGTTAACTCTCGATTTCAAAGACAAGAAACTCACCGAGGGGGTAATTGGTGTCCGTTGGTGTTCTGACATCAAATTCGCCGCAAAGTATGAATCCTGTAGGGTTTTATTGATCATTTTATGAAATCCATTGACTTGTATTGAAGCGACCGTGTAGATCAATCCGCAGAGGGGATTCAGGAAGCGGAACTACTTACGTATGCTATTGTTATTGTTTATGTTGTTAGGCTACCTAGTTTGCGGAGGTTTAAACACATGTGCTGCGGCCAAATAGTTCTATGCTAAATATTTTTAAAAAGCCTTTCCAGATGAACTAGAATCTTACTTTATGGCGAAGTATATGTCAGAACGCCAACTAACACCTCGGTGAGTTTCTTGTCTTTGAAATTGAGAGTTTAACATGTGTTTTGAATGATTTTTCACGGTGCCCACCCACATCCATTGTATGACCAAAACGGTGGTAGAGCAATTCTCAGACTTTCTCAAAAGTGCTAGTTTTGTCATCTTTTTGATCTGAACCATTGTATATAATGTATATATATATATATGTATATTGTATAAGTTACCTTAAAACAGGGCTAAACATGATTTTCCCCTTTACTACTCCTTTAAGCTGAGATTTAAAGGTATAATATGTGACCGCCGCTGGTAATTTGGTCCTCAACTAGGCATTTTCATTTTTCAGTTTTTACAGATTATGAAAGTGCAGATTGTAAGCTTTCAAATGAGGTCTCATATATTGAAATCTGAACATATTTGAAGAAGATATGCTTATTTGAATGCTAGTACTGCCAAATCAACTTAGCTGAGAAATCTCCCTCCAAAGTTCTCCAACATTTCCACACCTCTGACTGCCAGGTAATGGGCGTGAACAATAGCCTGGTAACCCCTCCCCCAGCCACTCCCCCACTGGACGATCTGTCATTATCTGTCAGAGTGGCTGTCAACTTGGGGTATTACCTGAGAGTGGCTGCCAAGTGAGGTGCTCTCTCACTATTGACCCCACACTCTGAGTCAGTATTAATCTTGTGTTGTGAATGCAGTTAAGAACAATATAAGATGAAGTTCAAATTTAACGTTCTTTATTGTCACATACATAATTTAAAGTACAAGCATAAGTAGTTAAGTGTACAAAAAAAGGCAACTGTCTAAGTGTTAAAGTGTACAGTCAGTTGTCTGTTTTATAGACAAGGTGCATAGTGTTCATTGTGATCAAGTGTACAACAAAGTAATAACAGTCCCCAGCTCAATACTCAAGGTAATAACAACAGTACTCAGCTCAGTATTCAATATTCTAACAATGCAGTCTGTGCAAGTGTGGGCAAGTCTGTGCAAGAGAACAAGCAACGCTTCAGTATACAAACAGGAAAGGCTGTGGCCTTTCTCCTGCAGTGCTGTCCGTCCTGATGATCTGCAGTGAATCTACAAGCGGACAGTCTTGTTCTGAGCTGCTGTGGAGTTTGGCGGGGGACATGTGACGTCTCGTCCCTCATCAGAACAGAACTCTCTGATCTTGTCAAAGAGATACGTCTGTCTGGCCATGTCCAGTCCGGGTGGGGCTTGCACAAGAAGACCTTCTCTGGGGGGCAGGACATCAGGCTTGCGCAGCAGCTGAAACTCGACTGCCGGTGCATCACGGTGTTCTCTGGCCACAACCATGCCAGGTCTCTCAGCATCAAAACTGCAATAGAATAGAAGGAAGAAAGTACATTCAACTATTGCCCACAGTACTGGCACTCCATATAGATAAAATAGTACCAGAAAGTGTTGATTAAATAGACTAGCTAATGCATGATAGGATGAACGTATTCTCACCTGTTGTGCAAAATCAAAGCTGTAGTGCATAGTGATCTTCTTGCTGGCTGGTATGGAGGGGCCAAGGGAGAGCTGCAAATCCTCACCTTTTTGCTCATCCTGTAACCAAAACAAAAAACAAAGGTGTCAGACTACCATAGCTCTCATGCTCTCTCATTCTGTTTCTCTCTATAATATAGCTACCTAGCTCGATATTAGCTGCCACGCTGGCTAGTTTAGGAACAAAGGGCTAGCTCAGCTAACTAGCATGTTGGCTAACGTTAGCTAGCTAGCCTTTGTTAGTTTGTTATGCTAGCTAGACTTAGTCACTTGTTTAGAAAGGAGCTACTGCTAAACGACTAACGTTAATGTAATGTAAACAGCACAGATAGTATAAAGATCAGCTTACCCCAAAGCAAAGCAGAATGCTTGGCGGTGGTGTGAATCTGGTACGTCGTTCGCGTTCGCTTAGTAGCAGCATGCTTTGTTACAGTCATCTCTGTATCACAGGTCATCAAGAATAAACTCCGTATACGAACGAGTCCCGCTCTGCTGGAGTTTTAGCTGCTCTTAAAACTCTTTCCATGTCCTGGATGCCATCCCCGTCTTCTCTTTAGCAAAAGCTGTAGCATCCTTGGTAAACTTGGAACTGAATGTAAACAGCCGGCGTGTTGTTTGGGAAGGGTGGGGGCGGAGAACCCGGAAGCAATAGCCAATGAAAACAAATCATGCTAATCGATCTGCCCGCCCCCAAGCCCGGCTCGAAATCAGCTAAAAACTAGCTTAGTTTGCAGACTAATTAAACGTATTTCGTGAACCTAAAACTGTTGTCTGTTATAGTAAGTGGGTTCTTCACAACTTCAACTTTGGTAATACAAAATAAAACAAAAAACGAAAAAAAAAGTTTTTTTATGTATTTTGCCCTCTAGCGCATTTCGGGGTTTGCCGAGTTGCGGACCAAATCACCAGCCGCTGTCACATATGTAATATGTGGATTATTTCCAACATCTAGCATCTAAAGATTAGAACTGCAACAACAAAACGTATTGGTTGCCGAAATTCCAGAGAATGCACTGTTTCAGTCATACTGTGATAAGATCTTCACTCCGAGAGGAACATTACGTTACACTAATCAGTAATCACAATCAAGTATTTCAGAGTGCCATGTAATAAGTTATGTTAGATGCTGTAGTGTGGAGATAACTTTAGGTCTGGCTATGCAGATTCCAAGAAAGATAACAATTGCTAGTTAGCTAGCTTAACGGTCTAGTAGAAAAGTAGCCATGTCACCATGCGACTTAATCCCATGAAACTCCATAAACTCCGTCCAAGGAGCAAAGGCTGGCCCGATATCTATCCGACTTTTGCTCCTTCTTTGGTCACTGAACCTTTGAGATTCGTATCGCATGGTTCGCCGGGGCTCAGGCGGAGAAGCAGGACAACGAAACTCGGCCATTTTACCAAACGTTTAGCTGAAAAGAGTGAGCGGAAGTGGACGGAAAAGCTGCTGTTTTATAGTTGCACACACACTAACCAATATCTATAATGCTGCTAATTCATGGAAGTATAACTTTAGCTGGCTACTGCTAATCTCACAGTGGTGAAGCTAGAATAGTACCTGGCAACCCAGCGCGCAGTACCAACGCTGTAATACTATTGGCTGGTAGGATATCAACAGTGTCATTGTCGGGCCGTCAAAATTTCATAATGTAATAATTTCAGACAAAATATATTTTTTTATGGAAAAGCAATACTTTTACTCTGTAGCCTTCGTAAAGCCCTATGGATGTATTATTTTGGATTTTTTTATTTATTTTAATCCACATATTACATATCATACCTTTAAAGAACCCCAAGTTCTGTGCGTGTCTAATGTGTGGAGGGAGGCTGTTCCATAGAATTGGGCCAGCCACCGCAAAAGCTCGGTCATACTTGGTCTTAAGTCTCGATCTAGGGACTGTCGGAGGAGGACCTCAGGGTTCTAGATGTCGCACGAACTTGAATCAGTTCAACCAGATATTGGGGGGCCAAACCATGTATAGCCTTAAAAATAAACATTAAGATTTTAAAATCAATCCTGAAGCGAACAGGAAGCCAGTGGAGGGAGGCCAGCACCGGTGTGATTGCGGTCCCGCTTCTTGGTTCCAGTCAGGAGGCATGCAGCAGCATTCAAGGCCCACATACAAGGCATTACAATAGTCCAATCTCGAAGAAATAAAAGCATGGATGACTGTCTCCAGGTGCTTAGGAGAGAGGTACGGTTTCAGTTTGGATAAAAGCCTCAGCTGGAAAAAAGAGCCTTTAACCACAGAGCCGATTTGTCACTCAAAATTAAAACCAGTATCAAAAATGACACCAAGACTTTTAATAAAAGAGCGATTCTTGGCAGCGAGGGGCCCTAGGTTGCTAACATGGCTGTCTTTATGACCAAACAAAATAACCTTGGTCTTCTCATCATTCAGACTAAGGAAGTTTAAGTCCATCCAGGTCTTGATGTCATTTAGCGCTGATCTTACAGGCTTAAAGGACAATTTTACAGTTCAATTTCAGGGGGAGGTACAGTTGGACATCGTCAGCATAGCAGGGGAAAGACACATTGTGTTTCCGTAGAATGGAACCCAGGGGCAGCATATATAAAGAAAATAATAAAGGGCCTAAGATGGATCCTTGGGGGACACCGCAGGTGAGGGGGGCCACACTAGAGGAGAACTCACCCAGTTGGACAGAGAAGCTCCTATCACTCAGGTAAGACTGTAGGAACATGAGAGCAGCACCTTTAATGCCAGCACACTGTTCAAGGCGGGTAAGAAGGGTCTTGTGGTCCACAGTGTCAAAGGCCACGGTCAAATCTAGTGTAACCAGGATAGCAGCACACCCAGAATGGACAGTAAGAATAATATAATAAAAAATCCTTAAGAGAGCCGTTTCAGTGCTATGAGCAATTCTAAAACCAGACTGGAACTTCTCATACACATCATTCATTGCTAAAAAAAAGAGTGCAACTGAATGGAAACAATCTTTTCCAGTACTTTGGATAAAAAAGGCAATTTAGAGATGGGCCTAAAATTAGAGAGAACAGTTGGGTCAAGACTAGGCTTTTTGATTAGTGGCTGCACTATAGCATGTTTAAAGGAAGCTGGAAAGACTCCAAAACTAAAACAGGCATGGACCAGAGTAAGAATAAAAGAGCCCACTGAATCAAACGCATCTTTTAAAAGGCGAGAGGGAACACTGTCGGAGGGGCAGTTTGTAGGCCGCAGCTTGTGGACGTCAGACAGTGATGTCAGGGATATGAGTTTCAACTCATTGAGACTAGCTGGTCACGAGGATGAGGCAGAGGGATCAGGGGTAGCAATGGGGGGTGCAGACCGAAGAGACACAATTTTCTCAACAAAGTAATTAAGAAAATCATTAGAGAGAGCAGATGATGGTACAACCGGGGCAGTATCCCGAGGGTTGACGAGAGAGTCCAGAGTGTCAAAGAGAACCTTGGGTCTCCTAATGTTATTGGAGACAAGGTTGCAAATGTACCTGGTTTTGGCTGCCTTCACAGCTCTCTGAAACTCCATTACACAGTCCTGCAGAATCCCGAATGAGACATGTAGCTTGTCCTTTTTCCACTTTCTCTCCTACGCCTACAAGAGTGTCTGAGCACACGGATAGTCAGAGTCAGTAATCCATGGTTCAGAAAGTGTCTTGGGACTTCTACTCCTCAAGGGGGCGACAGAGTCCAGTATAGAGGTGCAAATGGAACTAAACAACTTTAGGGCAATGTTAAGTAAATTTGTACGTTGTAATCAAAATAATACAAACGATTATGCACTACAATATGCTATGTGTACGTAATGATGCCCAAATATGTTGACAAGAGATAGCTAGTGCTAGCTAGCTAATGTTAAGGAAAACCTGAACTTGACCATGCAAACGGCGAAAAGTCAATGATGTCAATAAATAAAATGATGTAACGTATGATTTCTTAGCATAGCGAGATTAGGCATACAATGTTTAGCTTGCCAGCTCTGACAGTGTGCCAAATCTCAAGCTTTTGCCATATTGGCTTGTTTACATTTATCCAGAATTCCACGCACTCAGACAGTTTGCCTGGAACGCTATGAAGTCGTGAGTCGTGACTTGAAGTCGTAACTTATGGGCTCATAATCCTATCTGGAATGCGGCATTAGAACCCCAAAAGCACGGCACAAGAGGCAGAGCCGAGCGAAAGCCAGAACCACTGGCGCCGGAACAGGGGGACACTAGGACCTTGTGTCCCCCCACTTTCAATGAAAAAGTGCCCCCGGACTTTTCAATGAAATATTTATATTACAGTAAATGTTTTTGCGCGAGAATGTTAACTCGGGTATTGGTAGCCCAATAACGATCTGGCTTGTCAGTGTCACATTTTGCGATCATGAGAACTGTGTAGCCTTTCTCCTGGTGAGTGCTAGAAAATGATGCCTTGTGCTCGGAAACACGTCAACCCGATGTGACTCCAGACGAGGATGCGCTCATTGCGCTGTCGGCTGTCGCTCCGGCTATTTGGAGGAGCGACAGCGCAATAGCGCATCCTCCTCTGTCTGGAGTCACATCGGGGCTCATACAGCTACAGCGCTACATTACTTGAACAGATGTATGTGTGCACGTAAAACACTTCCTCGGTTTTCTACACCTAGGCTAGCCTATAGGCTAATACATCAACAATAAAGACTTGAATATGGAATAAAATGTTTTTGCTTCAATGTGTTTGTGTGTGTGTGTGTGTGTTGCTCATCGCGTTACCCACTGCACTTTGCCACCGCAACACCACTGTGTGTGTGTGCATGATGCACGTGACGTCTCGTGCTTGCATCTCTAGTGACGGATGTCAGTTTCCCAGGCATTAATTTGTATTTATCTTGTTCCCCTGCATTTGTTATTCTCACGATCAGTCCAACATTATAGCTATTTTGTTTTTTAGATAGCGAGATGTTTCATTTGATGAGAAATGCTGATTTAAATTGGGAAGCATGACATGATGTTAACACAAATGCCCACATCCAAAGAAAAGGTCTTGCATATCAATCAATATCAACACTACACAGCATTGAATAGTATGACAAAAACGTGTGTAGCGCCGCTTTATGTAATAATCGTGCATTATGTAATAATGTAATAAATTGTCACTTCATTATGTAATAACGCAGCATTTTGTAATAATCTGCCGCATATGTAATAACATTCTTGAACGTAATATGTAATAAACTTTGACGCATTTTGTAATAAGTTGATACATATTGCCTCGGTTATTACAGAATGCGGGTGTTGCACTTTTTTATGAAGAAAATGTTATTTGGTGCATTATGTAATAAACCACCAAAATTTATGTATTTATTAGAAAAATAAAAAAACACCAGAACAACATTGACTTTAAGCATTCTAGCATAAGCCTAATCATAACTAGGGATTAATTTATTTTAAAAACTATTAGGATGTTTCATTGGTCAAAATTAAATCAAATAGACTTAAATGTATTTATTATGATAGAGAATGTGTTTGAAAGCTCATAGAGACGGACACGAACATGGGATGGCATAGACTGCAGTGGTAGGCCTATCTGCCTCGCCAGGCTATCTTGTTAGCTCAGTTTTAAAGAATGAATTAATCAGTATTGTCCATATGTGATTTTGTTTTCGTAACTGTAGCCTATAGGCACACTCAATGGATCAGATTAATGATCAGCCTACGAGTGAATGAACTGACATTTGCCATCTTTCCATAAGGCGCTGGGTCTCCGATTAGGCTATTGCCTGTAAATAAATTGTAGCCTATAAATGCTTAGCTTACTTATTTGATAACCTACAAGTGTCTAATGTATTTTTTAATGTCCTAAACAAGCAAACATGAGGCCTAGTAGCCTATGATATAGAAGGGATGCGCAACTCACAGCGGTAACGCGTTGTGAGTGGCAAGACTCTGGCACCGCGTTGTGCCAAAAAAACATCTGGAGCTGTTGTGCATGTAGCCTACTAACAGATTTCACAAGAAAGAAGATGTCTTTTCACAGACTGCCAAAAGATAAAATAAAGAGAAACAAATAAATTTAGCAATCTAGCAATTTGCATGGAACACCGAATTGTGGCTTGTTGTGAAAGTTGGAATAGGGTCTTATCGCCATTCATTTGTAATCCTTTACCCTGGTGTATTCAACAGGGTTTCTAAACTTTTTCATGACCTTCCATCACAATTTCTTCCTCAAATCTACATCAGGGAATCTTTTGCTGAAAGCCTACGGTTGGAACATGACAGTAATCGCATTTCCATTACGCCTAGAATTGCGCAAAACCTAAATATTGCAATAAAAAATTTGGTAATGAAAACACCTACATTTCGAAAAACCTCTCAAATTTCGATAAAACATTTGTACGCTCTCATGAGGTGGTTTTTCAGAAGTTTCGATATAGAAGTATATCGCAAAAGCGTAATGGAAACACTTTTTTCGAATTTAGGCAGGAAAAGAAGTCACGTGATTTGCTCGCTTTAAAAAATGACGCGATATGCCTCCGGAGCAAGTGGAAGACCTTAAGCAACGATACTTAGCTGAGAAACGCGCGCTGTTTAAGAGTGGAGCCGAAGGGAAGGCTAAAATAGAGTTCAAATATTACAACGGTTTGTTTACTTAGTACATCCATGGTTTACTTCCTGGTTGCGCTTTGGGTGAATTGTGTGGCGTCGCGAGACTAGACTACGAGAATTACGGCTCTTGCGCAAAACACCGTTCAATGGAAACACCTGCAAGTCGCAAGTGTACTTTGTCGAAATATCGCTTTTATTTTGCGAAAGTGTAATGGAAACGCAACTTAAGAAGCTTCTTAACAGGAGCTATCCACCACCTCAGTGCTGAAAACAAATCAATCGATACCAGACTAATATATTGTTCCATATAATTAAATGCTCCCAAATGAAGCTTTGATGTAACAAGTGGCGTCCTACTCATCCCCACCAATAAAATAATGCTAAAGATGAACACGCGGGGAAATGAGACACCCGAACGCGATTATAATACTAATTGCGGGCTGAATCCACACATCTCCCATTCCCCTGTTATTCTGCCTAACTATTCTATGTAGGATAACGTTATGTCCCATAAATGTGTAATGTGTATTGTGCTAAACAAATTAAATAGGCTTGCTCAGTGCTCACATGCATTCAAATATGAATCACCAGTGACAGGCCTACTTGTGTTGTGGGGCGGCTGTAGCTCAGTTGATAGAGCGGGTCGTTCAATGATTGAAGGGTCAGTGGTTCGAATCCCAGCTCCGACTGTACACATGTTGAAGTGTCCTTGCAAGACACCTAACCCCAAATTGCTCCCATTGAGCAGGTTAGCACCTTGCATGGCAGCTACCGCCATTGGTGTGTGAATGTGTGTGTGAATGGGTGAATGATAGGCCATTGTAAAGTGCTTTGAGTGCCGCTAAGGTGGAAAAGCGCTATATAAGTGCAGTCCATTTACCATTTGTGTTCCCCAGAAAAGTGCCATTACGCACGCAGCAGAATGTCTGACTCTGAAAACATCAACTGACGCAATTAATGTCCAATAACGATAAAAATCTGAAAAATAAGTAATTACATTACATGATGCCGTGACCCCAACAAACATAATGGGTAAAACGCTGAGATATGCATGGAGAGCAGGAGTCGAAGCCATGCCCACCAAATATCAACAGCTCACAGATGCACGGGACGGGATGTGACAGGAAGGTTAGAAATAATAGCAAAGGACACATTCAAGATGGCACAACAAACTGCATGTATAAGCAACAAAAAATGGCCCATATGATAGAGTATGAATACATGGCCAACCGTGGTGGCCTGATACCCAATGCACCAATTCCCTGTTGCTCGTGTGTGTGATGACAGACAACAGCTATCCAATGGCAATCACATCCAATTACGCACAGCTAGGGCTATTGGTTAATGCAGACTATAGTATATAATGATCCGGGGGTAGTTGCACACATTTGATGAGGGTGAACTACTGTATCTCATACTGTATGTCCATTCAGATAAGGGATGGTTGCAGAATAATCATGTCAAATCTGGTCAAACCTGTTCCACCCTACGGGCCCGCGGGCGGGTCCAGCGAGGACAACACCGAAAAATATGCACGGATAGTGAGTGTACAAGTAATGTTACATTGATCTAATTTTTTGATTGTTCATCAAAGAAGAGGTATTGGAGCGACAAACCCAACCATACATGAGCAATTTGACCTAGCAATATGCCTGTAACAAGTGGATAGATTATGAAAACTTCACAGTTGATTTACCAATCAATCAGCGCTTTACAGAGAACAAGGGAGGTGGGCATACGACCCACCTCTACATATTCCAGAGGGAAGCAAAAAAACAGTAATCACCCGAGGGCCAGATAAGTGAGCTGTACAAATTCTTCCCTGACCCCTCTCAACAAGGCGATCGAGCAAGCTCCAGGACTATGTTTGTCTACCGGCTAAGAACATTTATAAAGCAATACATTACATTAAATTACATTTCAGAGTAAGAAAGGCTAAAAAAGCATCATAGGAGAGACATGGCAAATACTGGTGTGTGTTTGCTATAGCCCAGGCCTAAAGCCGGAAGTGGGCTGGTGTATGTCTGTGTGTACGTGTGTGTGTGTGTTAACTAAATGCTACGACATCCACAGCAGACACAGGGGTATCTATCGGACTCCGGGAGGTCTGCTGGTGACAATGGGGCATCCACTGGACCTGGTTAGAAGATAGGAGGGAGAGAGAGAGGCACTAGGGAGAGGAAAGGCAGAACAGGGTTAGTAGCACAGAGCCATAAAAGCAACACAGATATTAAAGGATTAACATGGTGGTTCAATATAACACTTTCCAGGTATCTTTAGGCAACAACAAAACACATGTGTTTAACTATTTCAGAATTCATCCATACAAATTCTTTTAAAACATGTTTTTAGAGGTCTGAATCTGCCACTCAAAAAGTTCACTCACTCAAAACTGGGCGTGATTCATTACAACTGATTGACAGTTCTCTGAGCAAATGACCAACTGGAATCATTATGATTGACAGGCGTGTGCCCCGTTACCATAGCTACCACCGCTCCGAGCTAAACAACACAAGAGCTAGATCGCGCAACAGCCAGATCAATAGCCATTTTTCTAGCTGCTAACCAGGGGCATTTACAAAGTCCTTAATATTATATTAACCCCCAAACATTATAAAGATACACGCTACCTAACAGGCCGTATCCTCGAATTTGCATTAGGCCAATTTGGGAAAAGTACGATAAAAGTATAACGACGACACGTCTCCCCCGCGACAGAGGAAAAGCACCCTGCAGCCGGCCACGCAAGCTTGGAGGCTTGGGCTATTAGACTAGCTTTCAGCCAGCTACGAACAGTATAGACCTAGTTAGTCAAATAATTGCAACTGTGGGTCTTACCAGAAGACAGATCATTTGCGCTGTGAAACCGACATAAAATCCGCATTGTTCACCAGTCTAACGTTATTTATCTTAGTAGGTGTCCAACAAAGCCAGTTGAACACTGAAACGTTACTGTTCTGGGAACATCTGTCAGTTGTGGTGATATAAAGGAATTGAGTGGAATACCACCGCAATAACTGATTATTAGTCAGATCAATTCAATCATTATAGCTTGTTTCATATACAAAGGCAACACAATGTGCGCTTTACAGAAAGGGGGAGAGGATGTAGCCTACATGTAGCCTACTTATCCTACCCCGAATTATGTGGGAGACTGCATGCGTTTGGAGAGATAGCGGGCCGTGCACCACGACTCCGTGAGCGCAGCGGTCAAGGGGTATAGCCTACTCCGGAGTCTGGAGACTAACAGGTCATGCAGTCAATAGATCTCGTTTTGAATGTTATTGTAATGCCCTCTGGTTATAATATAATATATCTACTGGAGCTGTTTAATCCCAAAATGCGCAATGCTTCCTGAAGTTGGGTCGGATCGAGGTGCTGGGATGATCAACATTATGTGGAGCAGATGCCACAGTGATGATAAGGTTTACACAACTTTCAGAATGTTTTGCAGAATTACAATTATTTGGAGTTGTAAATTATGAAAGGAACATAATAACTTGACTTAATATCTTCACCTCCACCCACCCTGAAATGTAGTCATAATTTTTGCACAATAGCCTCTATATGCGCATCACAACGCTGCAATACAAGACCTTAGGACAAACGATTCAGTACACAGGTGTTTGATCAAGTTAAGATCTCAATGTGAGAATAAATAAATGACAAAAACCCGCACGGGTACTGTAGGACTACGTCTTTATTTTCCGAGGTAATTGTTGCGCATACAACATGACATTAAATTAAGACATAGACTACTTTCTCATAAAACAGGGGGTGTTGTAACATATTTATAATATCATTAGGTGACATTGGCTGCAACCTGCCCTCCAGGACCTGCACACCTCGAGCCCTGAAGCGCGGGACCTGGACCTCCCGAGTCCCAGTATTGGAAATGTAGCTATGATCTGGTTACAAGAAAAGGGGACAAATTATAAAAGCGATTAGTAATAGCATCGATATTTTGCATATGCAAAACAGCATAAATTACAACAATAGGCTATTTATCAGTAAATTTAAATTATATCGAATTAAGTTTGAGCGAGAGATAATCGGGAGATTCTTGTGGAGACAAACTGACTTATATCCAACTTTGACTTCGTAACTTTGCCTATTGTATTGGCCTATATACAAGCACGCTCACAACAGTTATGGTAGGCTATCGCTTCGGAAACCTTACAGCACAGTTTGCACCTGGTGCAAGTAGATTTTATGCCAGGGAAGAGTACAGTATCATGGTGCGCTGTGTCTCTGCCATTGCACAGGACGGCTAACGTTACCAAAAGCAAATGCATTGAGAGCTAACGTTAGCATGCTAGGATAATTAACACAGCTAGCTGACATTCCAAACATTAGGCTAGCTAACATCAACATGCTGGATAAAGACAGATAGCTAGCTGGATCAGACAGCTTTTTAAAAACTGTTGCCAATTACAGCTAACGTTATGGTTCGTTTATCTAACATTAGCTAGGTTGGCTACTAATCAGACACGATCATGGTTAAAAACTTCCCAATTTGTATGACAACCACCAATACAATTAGGACTATAAAATGTACAAATTATATTAAAATAAGAGGTGGTCATCATTGAGACTGCAACTATTCAATTGTTCTCAAGATGAGAAAGGGTTCAGAGCTGCCTTACCGTGTTCGATAGATGGTGAAACGGCGCAAAGACAGCAGGTGCGGGAGGCAGACAGGTTTCTGTTGGAGGCGGGTGCAGGGGAGTGGAGGAGGGTTTTTCAAACTTTAGGGTGACGCCAAGAATGGGAAAAACGTCACGAATTCGGAGTATTTTTACCCCGAGTCAAATTGGACTGAAAATGTTACGCTTCCAGTTTCTCAAAAACGACAAAACGGATATATTTAATGTTTTTATTGTGTTTCTTCTATGTCCTATTGTGCAAATAGCACGTTCAAACTCAAAAAAAGTGAAAATGACCATGTTAATCCTTTAAAACAGGCAAGCTCCTGGAATATATTTGTCTCTTGGCTGGCTGGTGAGGCTATCCAGCCCTCATGACAAACTAACGTTAGCTAGCCAGCCAAACACATTAGCTAACAAGCTAGCTCTCCAAGTCACCTCATGACTAGATTCTCTCAAGTTAGTTAACGTTGACTAGCTAGCGAATTAATGTCAATGTCACATTACTAGCATGTTTCAGTAACATTACAGCGGTCGCAAATTAGGCTAGCTAAACTAGATAACGTAAATAATTTGTGAACAGCAACTTCGATTTTTCAGTAAATTCAGCAATTACAGTCAACATAAAACAACACATTTGAACTTGAGTTCACCTACCTTATTATTATTATTATTATTATTATTATCATCTCAGCAGCAGACGTTGGCTAAAATGGTGATTGCTGAATGCAGAAGTTGGAAGATTCAACTTTGGTTCCCTCGTTTTAGGTCCATTCCCATTGGTCTAGAGAGGTTTCTTTCAAGAGACAACAGCCTATCATGGTAGGGGGGGGGCACCAGGGGTGGCCAATCAGATTTCAGTGGGGGCCCGTTCCACTCCTCCAAAGCAGCCACCACAGCCAGCAGCTCCCGGTTCCCGACACCGTAGTTCTCCTCGGCAGGGAGGAACCGGCGAGAAATGAAGGCGCAAGGGTGAACCTTCTGGTCTGATGCTGACCTCTGGGAGAGGACAGCCCCCAACCCGGTGTCTGAGGCATCTACCTCTACGATGAACTGTCTCTAGGGGTCAGGATGGAGCAGGACAGGGGCGGTGGTGAACCAGAACGCAGCCTGAGCTGCAGGGGACCAGACGAACGGCTAGGAGGGAGAAGTCAACCTGGTGAGAGGCCCTGCCACACGGCTGTAGTTCCTAATGAACCTCCTATAAAAGTTTGCGAACCCAAGGAAGCTCTGCAGCTCCTTCCGGGACGTGGGCTCTGGCCCGTCCAACAATGCCTGGATCTTGTGGGGGTCGGCATGGATCTGGCCCCTCTCCACAATGAAGCCCAGGTACTCAACGGAGGGGGAATGGAACCGACACTTCTCTGCCTTGACGAAGAGCCGGTTCCGGAGAAGGCGTCCGAGTACCCGGAGGACGTGCTGGACGTGCTCCTCGAGGGTCTTGGAGAAGACGAGGATGTCATCAAGGTAGACAACAACAAACTCATCCAGCATGTCACGGAGGACGTCATTCATAAGTGCCTGGAATACTGCCGGGGCATTGGTGAGGCCGAACGGCATTACCAGGCAGGGACGGCGCTACACCAGGGCTAGGCGGGGCTATAGCCCCGTCACAAATCTGCTTAGCCCCCTCAAACATTTTGGTATATTTTTTATTTTAAAATGAAATAAAAAAGTAAAAGTTCCTAATCAGCCATTCTCTCTTCATAATCAGGTCCCATAGTTGCGTGCTCGTGCTACAGATACCCTGCGATTTAGATGCGCGTGGTGGGGTCTGGTCTGGTTACTATACCTACGAGCCTAACAGCTCGCCTCGCCAGACAAGTCGTGCTGATGTGAGTGTGCTCGTACGTTAGCCAGTCGTTCATAATGGATCGTTTTGTAATTCGAAAGCAAAGAGACTTAAGTCTAGACCATGGTCTAGACCTATTAATACATCCATGGTCTAGACGAGGGGGCCAAGAAGTAGAGAGGCACGAGGGACGAGGGTAGCTCGTTTTGACAGTGTTTGAATATTGGCCAATCACCACCAACTTCACTTCACTTTCACTTGTGGAGCATTAATGTGACCCTTTCTCCCGCTGTGAGTTTGAGGACGATTGCATTTGGATGAGGTAAATGTCTCTCAGTCATGAGGGTAAACTAGAAAACTTTATGAAATTAGACATTGGATACAATTAAATCAACAAATGAGTTTTGAATCAGAACGTTTGATGGCTTGCGACTGATTTTTAGCCTACTAGCACTGTTAAGTAACTTACGTCTAACTTTAGCTAACTTAACTGGCTAAGCTGGCTGACAAGCAACAACGGCTTATTATAGCTACGAAAACGGCGTGTTTATATGGCTTGTTTAATGTCAAAATCATTCCTACGCCCTGGTCATGAAAATCAACTTTTTTTCTTAGCACCCCCATGTACTGGTCAAGCCCCTCCTTAGCCCCTGGCGAGAGAACATCCTGGCGCCGTCCATGTTACCAGGTACTCAAAATGACCCTGAGGTGTCTTAAATGCTATCTTCCATTCGTCCCCTTTCCGGATCCAGCTGCATAGGCTCCTCCCCTATATTGGGCTGGGACGTGGAGGAAGGACAGGACTGGTGGGAAGAGGAGCGAGCAGCAGAGGGGTTCCTCTCAAGGGTGGGGACCGGCTGGGGGTTGAATGGAGTTCCACGCAGGGCTCGTGTGACGGGTGTGGATCGTGCTTCTATCCTCCACATATCTCCAGAGACAGCAGTATGATTCAGGCTTCCTTATTCGCTGCAGTGGTATAGTTCAACAGTGGGACAGAATCACTCTCAGAACAGGATCTTCTTAGAAAGGCGCTTCAGAAGTCAGACACAGTTTTTGTTCTTTTGTATGAAACAAAATGAAAATAAAAGTCTTGTGATCGTATAGCAGAAATGATGTTGTCTAATAGATCTATAACAGCATATTCTGCACAATACACTGTAATCTGTAACATAATAAACCCATGCAATCTCAGAATCTCAAATCATGGACAGAAGAACTCAGTATTAACCCTGTTGGCACAGCGCGCGCCCAGCATAGTGTTAGTGCCAAATAAGACAACTGTACTTAGTAAACTCAGTTAATTTATGCTCTCAGCAGCATCGTGGCCACAGCCAACAGAACACCTAAAAAACCCTGACACCCGCGCACAGCGCGCCTTCCGCATTCCTCCAGTTTACCGTAAAGACTGCATTAGAATAAACTCACAAAACTGTATTAGGGCTATCGTATTAACTGTACCATAAGCACCCACCAAAGTTAACTGAACAATCTCGTCTCTTTTTTTTTAAACAAAAAAAACTTCAAGGATAATTCAGGAAAACAAAAAACATATTTATAAACAGTCATTCAGTTAACAAGCTTCCACTGTCCATTCTTCAGTGCCTCAAGCAATACCAGGGAAGATGCTCCCTCTTTGGTCAGACAGTCTGCCAGCTGTTCCTTTGTAGTTGACCACAGAATACGTTGGATCCTTTTGCTCTGGATAAGTTCTTTGTTCCACTTATTTCTAGTCTCAGTCGTTTCTCAGTCACTGACTTGGTGGACTTGATGGCATCCACAAGGGAGTAGTTGTCTGTTACACATATCACAGGAAGGGTGCGCTGTTTGACCGTTCCTGTGGTAAGTTCAGAATAGAGGGAGGACAGAAATATGGCATTATCAATACCATCAGCCAGAGCAAGTGTCTCTCCTGCCAGCGTGCTACGAACCACTCTTCTGATCCTTTTTGATTGCCAGCAGATTGGCGAGAATCGTCCTTCCTCGCCCATCAGCACTATGATATGTCCTCCTTGTGTTCCTCCATCTGGGAGGTTTCCCATGGAAGCATCACTGAAAACAACAAGCTTTAAAGAGTCCTTCTTTCCTAAGTTCTGAAACTTCAGGGTGACATGTTCTGATTTCAGTTTTCTTACTACCTTATTCGCTTCATGCATGGTTTGTACAGTAGCATGTTTTAGATTGGCTGCAAGGATGCATGTATCAAACATGATATCTGGCCTACTCTGTCTAGCCACCCATAAGAGTTGTCCTATCTTTGATCTTAGGTCGTCAGTCTCACACTCTGTGAGAAGAGCATCACGCTGCAAAGCTCTTGATGGGTCTATGAGAATGGACTGAAGATTCTTTATGTAGATCTCTTGTTGTACGAGCACTTCTCCATCTACTGTGGTGAGCTCCATTCCCACGTAGCGAAAGTTGTCCTGTTCCTCACGTCCCACTTGGAAAACTGTTTTGAGGTGGGGGATGATTGTGGTGGCAAATGCGTGCGAGCCACCCCAGATGAAATCACATGACAGGTGTTACGGCTGGAGTGTGGTGTATGTGGTGTCTCTCTGGTATTCTTCCCCCCAGGTACTTGCCCTTCCCCCCCCTGGTACCTGGTGGAGAGGTGTGTGCGCGCGCGGCTGGTTCCAATCTGCTGATTGTGGCCGGAGACATAAAAGAGAAAGAAAGCCACCAGTCGAGGCCCCGTTGCCATTGCATAATGTTGTGCTGTTTTTGTGTTGGGGCCAAGGCCTGTGTGGCCTTCCTTTTTGCTAGTTGTTGTTGAGTCTGTTGAGACTGATTCTTTTTGTTACTCTCCTTTTTGGATTAAATTATTCAACGCATCCGGTTTTTTCCTGCCTCCTTTGTACCCCCGGTTTAGTTTGTTCTGTGTTACTCTCCCCTTTCATACCCCTAGACGCCTTTCATTTTGGGGGGACGTAACACAGGCAAGGACACCAGTCACATTACACCCTTCATCAAGCCAGTAGAAGACAGCAGGATCCACTTGTGACATAGTGGCCCCTGTGTTCAGCATTGTTGCTTTGACTCTGTTGTACCAGTAAAGCGAGGCATCAGTGAGTCCATAGACACATTTACTTAGCTTCCACAGTGTTCCCTCACTTTTAGCCTCAGGAGGAGGGCGAATGTGGATGTCCCGAGACAGCTCCATTCCTTGAAGAAAAGCTGACTTGATATCCATAGAGTTCAATGTCCATGTTTTCTGACATATAACTGACATGAGTAGTCTGAGGGACTCAGATGAGCATGTAGGTGAGTCTTTCTGTAGATCTTTAGAGTTGAATTCTTCAAAACCCCTAGCCACAAGACGCGCTTTGGGTATTATACCATCAGGGGTTTCTTTTAGTGTACACACCCATCTAGTTGACACCCGCCTTTGACCCACATCTTTTACCTCCTGAAACACCCCATTCTCCTTCCAGCTACTGATCTCATCTTGTTTAGCCTTATCAAATGATACACCGTCTGTTACTAATACATCATTTTGCTGCATATCAGAACATAGTTCTACACTATCCACTGGCTTAACCTGAAGGTTGTCTACCTTACCAAGATCAGCTGACCCCAAAGTACCGGCGATGTCAGAAGGATCTAAGTACTGTAGGTTGTACCAGTTTCTGTTATTCCCTGTAGCCTTTCCTGCTCGTCCCATTACTTTAGCTGTGTGAGAAGCACCTGTTACATTATCCACAAAGCTGATTGTCTGACCTCTTTTCAGCCCTAGGGAGGCTCCTACCCTTATGCCTGTCTGGTGATTATCCTTATGATTGATACCCTGAGAGTTATCTATATCATGGTCTGCTATACCCCCAGCCTCACCGTCATTATTCATGTCACCACCTATATCACCATTAGTAACATGCATATTCCCACTGTCATTGTTCATATCAACATACATATCACCATCAGTAACAGGTACATTCATATCACTATCAGTAACAGATACATTCATATTGCCCTCAGTGTCATTTTCCCCAGGTTGCTCTAGACCCTCATTAGCACCTACTTTCCCCTGATCCACCTCCCGCAGCCTAGAATGATGAACCCTGACATAGGTCCCACCATGGCGTACAAAGATCACCACCCCATCTTGCCCTATCACAACTCCAGGGCCTTTCCATACAACACAGTCTGTCCTTTTGTAGAACACTTTGTCCCCAGTTTCATACTTCTCATCTGTTGGACGAAGCTGCTTTCGAAGAGCTCTTCTGATTCTCTCTGAGCATTCTGCCTCTGTGAAAGCTTTCCTTGCTGCGTGTAATGCTGTTATGTGCTGTCCCACCCATGCGCTCATGGTAGTTCCCTCCAAAGCAGGTGGCTGATCGACTAACACAGAGGGAAGGTTTGGGTTCTGTCCAAACACCAGCTGATGTGGACTAAAGCCATGCACGTTCTGCATTGTGTTCTTCGCCATGAGTGCCCAATCCAGAGCCGTTCTCCAGTCAAGTCCTTTCTCAAGTTTTACCTTCAGTATCACCTCTGTAGGTGTTTGGTTGTGGCGTTCTAGCAAGCCATTGCTCCATGGACTGTAGCCAGCCGTCGTTTTGATCTCGATATTGAAGTTCTCTGCCATGTCTCTTATTTCCTCATTGTTGAACTCTCCGCCATTGTCACTGAAGAGACGCTCTGGTGGACCATGGACACTGATCCAGGAATGTACGAAGGATTTCACTATCACACTTGGTTTCTTTGAGGTCACAATGCTCTCTTCACTCTGTAGAGAAGTCAATTGCGTACTCTCAGCTTCTTCCAGTGTTTCAACAGCCCAAGTTCACAGCTCGACTCATGCCTATGCCGCTGCACAAAGAAGAGGACTCCTGGACATCCTGATGCTGTAAATTGTGCAACTGACTCTGTGGAATAATGATGGGTCTTCCTCAGGCAGTTGCAAAGACTCAGAAGTCAGACTCCCAGAAGTCAGACTGGGATCTTGTTCGGGACTCAGGACTCCATCGGCTTGGTCATCAGCATGCTCATCAGCTATCTCAACACCTTGACAGTTGGTGGTCAGCCTGAAAGCATCTTGCACTGTACCAGTGACAACTCCATTGACTTCATCAAGCAAGGACAGGTAAGGCTCCTTCACCAGGCGATGGCTCACACAGGACCGGAAAGGTTCACGGCTCAAGGCATCAGCGACAGTGTTCTTAGGCCCTGGGACATACTTCAGATCGAAATCATATGCCGCAAGTTTAGCCACCCACCTTTGTTCACATGCATTCAACCTGGATTTCGTTAGGATGTAGGTCAAGGGGTTGTTGTCAGACCCCGCTGTGAAATGCACCCCTTTTAGCCAGTGGGAAACAGCCAACTTCAAGGCCAAGAACTCAAGTCGGTGAGCTGGGTAGTTCAACTGGGCACGTGATAGAGTCTTGCTAGCGAAGGCGACTGGTCTTATAACTGTGACATTTCTTCTTCGGTTTCCTTCCTCTGCTGCCAGTGTTCTGCTCTGAGAGAAGCTTGAAAAGGGGCCTAGCCTTAGAAGAGCAATCCTTGTTGAAGTGCTGATAGTAAAGCACCATTCCCAAGTAGGACCGAATCTTCTTTTGTGAGGGAGAGACACCATTACTGTCCATCAGATCAGACACTTGGCTAATGGCCTCAACCTTTCCAGGGTCTGTCTGCACTCCGACGCAGTAATGACATGGCCAAGAAACCTTACAGATTTCTGCAGAAGGTAGCACTTTTTCGGAGCCAACTTGAGGTTGTGGTTCTTCAAGCGAGAGAAAACTATCTCTAGACGCTCAAGTGCTAGCTGTTCCGTAGAGGCGAAGACCATGAGATCATCTAAGTAGCATAGTAGACTGGTGAAGTTCTCATCCCCAAAGATCGAGAGCATCATCCACATGAATGTAGCTGGACTATTAGACAAACCCTGTGGCATCCGGTTATATTCATGTAGGCCAAATGGAGAGGAAAAGGCTGTGTATTTCTTATGGTCTTCATGTAGAGGCACATTATAGAAACCAGAGGTCAGGTCCATGGTAGAGAAGTAAGCATTTCCACCTAGTGCTACCAACGCATCGGCCTGATGAGGCAGTGGATGGGCGTCTTTCGCCGTCTTCGCATTAAGCCATCTGAAGTCCATGCAGATGCACAGATCCTCATTCTCATCCTTCTTCCACACGAGCACTAGTGGTGAGGCATACTCTCTGTTAGACTTTCTAATTATTCCTCTTTCTTCCATATCGTTGATGGCTGTCCTCAGCTTTTCATAGTGGTTTGGCAGCATTTTACATTACATTACATTACAGTCATTTAGCAGACGCTTTTATCCAATGCGACTAACAATAATTGCATTTAACGTAGGAAAAGCCAATGTACTACTACTGGCCAGAACTCACAAGTGCATCTTCTTTCTGAAACAAGTGACTAAGAGCATAATCTAGTGCTGAAGGCAAAGTGCAAGAATAGCAATCTAAAGTACAGTGCAATATAATATAATACAATAAAATACAATAAGTGCTTAGGCGGGAGGACTGTTGTAATACTTCTGCGGTAAGGCAGGCGGAATGGCCTCTCGTCCACTAGATGTATCTTGTGCACAAAGTCAGATGCCTTTCCACAGTCCAACTTGTGTCGTGAAAAGATTGTCTCATATCTTTCTATTATCCGAAAAAGCTTCTCTCTCCACAGGTCAGAGACTTAACACGCATCCAGGTCCTGTAGACCAAGCTCATCCAATGACTTTCTGATGTCTTCTCTAGACCTTGCTGCAGGGGCACCAGTCACGGATTGAGAAGAAACCTGAATGTGGTCAGGTTGGGACAAATCTTCAGTGGCAATACAGGGAAACATGTCTGCCAATTTGGTATTTCTCATCAGCACTACCGGCTCACTGGTGGGATTTATGACCTTCATTGGCAGCCATCGGTCGCCCCACATCGGCGCAACAACTCTGCCGACCAGAACTTTACTCGGTCTGCATCTAGACTGAGCTGGTTCCACAATCACTGTGCTGCCTACTGATATAGGTGCTGATGCAGGGAGTTTGCCCCACACAAGATGCTCACTCTGTGGCAGTAGTGTCACACATTGTTGCAACTTCAGTGTGCCAACCTTCTCGGATACTGTCTCACCTCTCCATCTCTCCATATTGAAAAGGAGAGAGAAGTACCGATGACAGTCCTCATCACCGCCACCACCAGGTTCAGACATCAGCCGCCAATAGCTGTCAGTCTTTCTGCTACGCAAGCTCAGCCTCTCACTACCCTACTAACACAGTACGTAAGGGACACATTGGTGGTAGTTTGTTAACTTTGCGACGGTACCAACAGCGGACCTAGCTGACACTTGCCTTTTCAGTCGCAAAATAACCAAAATAACCGTCCTCAAGGACACTGTAAGGGAACGTAGCCGTCACTGCTGCTTAAATCCGTAACTACAATGTAATTAAATGACGTGACAATACTGTTACATTACAGTCCCACCCTGACTTTATTGGAAATGTGTCACAGTGGGTCAGAACATTTGTAAATTACTTAGGTTTTAAAATAAATGTTGAAGTCATACAGTTACAGAATTGTAATAATGAGGAGAAATCCTGCCTGTTTTGTGTGTAATTTCTCATTTACAGTTAATATTAACACTTAAGATTTGCAGTATAGGCCTAATAAAAAATAATGATAAAAATATGCCTATGAATAAAGTCCTAATTTTGCAACCTAAATGTGAGCAATGAACGCTGAGCAGTGAACGTAAAACAAAGAATGCAAGGCATTGGGCTACTTAGGTGACACAATTGAAGAACTAGACAAACAAGTTACACACTCTGGTACAGTAGGTGGCTGTATGCACATTAAAGTTGTTTGCGATCCGCCACTAAACCCAGCGAAGAAGACGACGACGACGACGGGTTATACTTCCGTTCTGTTTGAAACAGAAACGATTGAGAAAGACCAACACGCCAGTCTATATCCCCGCGACAACACAGATCCTGTAAGTATCTCAATTTCAATGTATACATAGCTAGCTATGTATTTTGGTATCGTCCCAGATAAAACACTAACGTTATGTGCAAGCTACCCTTTTGTAATGATTATATATATGCAGATGCTCTCTTTCCAATGTTAGCTAACTAGCTAGCCAGCTAACGTGATTAGCCTTTTTCTGTACATCATGGCTAGCTAAGTAGCCTACGTAAAATTACTGTCGCAATGATTGTTATAACTTTCGCTTTTGTGTAATTTTAGCTTAAATTGTAGTGTTGGCTTGGCAACTTGAGAATATTTCAGTTGTGTACACTATAACTTTTGTGAAGTGTTGTCGTGGGTCATTGTTTCCTAATTACGGGCAATGGTGGAGTCTTCGTGAGTCTAGCAGACTCACGCGAGCTCCTGCACGTTTGTACTGTTTCATCGCTTGGAATAAAATGCGATAATTAGCTTACTCATTGATTTCGCATTAACCCACGACACCGTTAGTAGGTGTTCGTTTTTAGGCATTCATTTTTCCAAAGTTAACGTTAACAGAATACTAGAAGCCCCAACAACGGAGCTAGGCTAGCTAGCACGATTTGTTATAGCAGACATCTTGGCTTTTTTGGTTACAGCAGCCATCTTGGTGGTTTTGGTATGTGATTTCATGTTACTCTTAACTGTTGAAATGGTTGCTCATGCTGTCAAACGGGTAAAGAATTGTGTACTACGTTTTCACTCACATACAAATCCAAATTTTGCATAATAAGTACTCATGATGTGGACTACTAATATAGTGTCTTGCAAAATCTATTTAATTACTGAGGGTGAAGGGTGGTAGACATGTTGCCCTGTTCCTCTAAACGTTTCAGAAATCATGTGGTCCTGTGGAGTGTGCATGTCAGCCAACGAGAGGGTCACCCATTCTCGCTCTCTCTCCCTCTCTCCCCTCCCATGCTCTCAGTTGCCAACCTCCCAGTTCTTGTTTGAACTGAGCAAGAAGCAGGTGAGCAGGACAGGAAGAGGCGCTAAGATGGGGACAGGCGTGGCCAGGGGCAGTCCTGGGACAGCACCACAGGCTCTGTGAGTCTTGTTCAGTTAAATGCCCTCATGAGTATTAACAGAAGAGCACCATATACATATGCACACATACACTCTAACATGTCGCTCTCTCCTCAGCTCAGCCCAATGGTCTCTGATGGTTCTGTCTGGCCAGCCCTTAGGTGGAGAAACACCTGATCATCAATATAGGCAGGCACACGTAAGTACAAATGCACATTGATATTGAGTTAATGTTAGCGGTAGACATGTGAGATTCATAAGACACATCACTGACACCAGTGACGCCACAATATCAGGGAAATTGAGCAAGTGCTTCCCTGTAGTGCAAACTTGCAAGATTCGCTCAGTTATTAACCCTTCTTACCTTTTTGTTGGTTTTCTCTCTCCTCCTTCCTCTCTGTGCAGTTATCCTGTGTGCTGAGCCGCTATCCCATGTATTGCCACCGCTGACAGGGTAGAGCTCAGCCACATGCAGAAGTGAGTGATGAAGAGAGGGAAGAGGAAGATCATTTTCCCGTTTTTTTTTTCCTCCAGTTTTAGGAACCGTCTCAAGAATGTGTTCCCCACTTTTATGCCTTTAAATCAGGGTTAGAGTATTCCAGGTGTGTGGCCATGGCCATGAACACCAGTAGAGGAGGGAACCAAGTGTCTCATTCTCTCTCCACAGTTGTGTGGTTGTTACCCCCCACTAGCTACATATTCATTCAATCTTTATTTAACCTCGTGAATCAATTGAGAGTAAGCTCTCATTTACAATGACGTATAATCACTCTATATTTGAACTTGTACTACAGGTGAGAGAATCATTTTTAATGGTCTCTCTCATTCGCTCTCCTAGCTGTGATGTTAGAGTTGTGCAAGACTTGGGTGTTCTCCTGCTCTGAGTGCCCATTCTCCTACACCTCCCAGATCTACCTCCACAAGCACATCAAGAGGAGCCATGACAACCTCTGTCTCTGCTGAGGAACACACAGAGCATTATGAAGTAGCCAGTGCCTTGGCGAAGGTGTTTGAGCAGCAGTCGTCAATGGATTAACTCCCAAGACACAAGGAAGAGACACGCGATATGACTCCAGTGACAATGGTAATATAATAAAGTGCATTCAACAGTCCCAAAAGAGTACGACTTGAGTTGACTAATCTGAGCTAATTTACCTCTACTATATGTTCCAGTGCCCAGGCAGCCGGTCGGCAGAACTCAGACCAGACCAGCTATGCCAGGTGCCAGAGCCGGAAGGCCTGCTCTGCCAGTTATCAATGCAGGTATCCATGCATGTTTGTGTTGGTGAAATGTCTATGCATATTTGCACACTGACAGTTAACTCAGGACTTTTTGAAGACTAATTAACTAATCTCACTAATCTACTCATCTCACTTTACTCAGCAGTAGATGTTCATCACCCAGGCCCTTAGAGCTAAGGCGCAGTGAGCGATGGCCCTGTGAGCCAGGCCCTTCAGCCCGTCTGAACTCCAGGCACAAGCAGCATCCATCGGAGATTAGCACCCTGGCCAGACCAGGTAAGGGTCTGACATGTCTCATGTCGAGTTGATTCTTCCCCTTATGCCAGAAGCCGTACGCCGCCAGCACCATAGTTTCCTGCTCATCCCTTTATCCTCTGGTTTTCCTGTCCTTAGGCATCTGCTCCAGCCCAGCTGACCTCCCCAGCCCAGCCCCTGACCGCAGCTCCAGCCCTGACCACAGTGGAGTATTCAGATGAGGATGACCTCTTCTGCCCAGACCCTCGATTCAGATGAGGGTGACCTCCAGCCCAGCCCGTCTCCCTAAACCTGCCTTTCCAGCCTGCCAGGATGGATGCCTTTTTTGTAAATAGTTTTTGTAAATTTTAACCTTTTTTTTTGTGGGATACAACGGTCTGTTCCCGGTCTGCCTGCCACAGAATGCGCACTTTGTTTCATTTTTGTTTTTAAAACTTTTGCAATTGTCAGATAATGGGTTGCTAGCCAGAGCTTGTACATACTTTTTTTTTTTGCTTTTCTGGCTATGCGTAATGTGACAGACCGTAAACCTCATCCTTGTAAATATGTATACTTTTAATTTGTTTTGCAATGTACTTTGTCTAATAAAATGTTCTAAGCTGTTAATGGTGTTCAGTCTCATCTTGGTTTGTATCATAATGCTTGCTGCTATATCCCCATATAGCATTAATTCGTTTTTGTACTGCAAATGCTAAATATAGCCAGTGGTCAGGGTTTAGTAAGTAATTGACCATATCTGCACCGTGCAAAAAAGACGTGCAGACCAAGTCATATAAATACCTGTAAATCTAGTGTCAGCCAAGTCAGTCTACGACAGTACCTGCTGCTCACGTGTAGATCAAGTGTCAGCCAAGTGAGTTTATTACGGAGGTTCCTGCCCACGTGATCACGTGCGTTTTTTGCACGCGGCCGCAACTTATGAATGACGTGACGTTCTTACATAGCGGCTACTAATCGGCAGATCTTGCGTTTCCGTAAATGGCCGCGTAATTTCCGCACGTGGCGCAGATGAATCGTCACCTATAGCGGCCGTATGTAGAACGTTTGCGCAACCTGCGTGTTAGGGTAGCCTATACAATGTCCTGCGATTTTGAAATATGAAATAATTATGAAAGTATATTTTAACAAATGAAACACAACTGATCAAATGTTTGATCCATGCCGTTCAGTTATCAACAGAGTAGTCTAGTGTAGGCCTAGGATAGGCTATAATCAAAGTGCTTATCTCTGATATAACAATAATAAACTATTAAAACAGATTTAAAAAATAATAAGAATAATTTCACTACAATACCCTACTTACCCATGGTTTAAGCACGGTTGAAACTTGAGTAGGCTATAGGCCTAGGCCTAGTCATTTTCCTCGGCTTATAAGCCTAGGCTACATTTAATTTGGCTTTATGTCATATTTGCTGTGCAAATGCATGATTGATTGAATATGTAGCTTATAAATTGAATATTTGGTTTGTTGGAATATTGTTTATTGAACATTTGTAATGTTCTTTTCGTCCATATAGGCCCACACATGATCGTAATTTGAATAGACCTATATCATTTGTGTTTATGTGCTGAAGCAGTGACATGATATGACCCCTCCGATTTGTTTGGAAAAGGAAATAGAAAGCAGAGACTTTGGATTACGGACTCCTGACAACTTTCTGAGTTATTTTAATCCATCGGGCTATATAGGCCTACAATAAAAACACCAACATGTTTCGGTTTTTATTGTAGCCTACGTATGGATTAAAGGCTTTTTAATCACTTTTCCACCCAATAAGTTAATCAATTTGACCGAGCGCGTCCTCACGTTCCGCAGCTAAAATGCAACCGGTCCGAACTAACACAAACCCTACAACATAGGCATGTATTAGTTTAGAGTTTAGTTTATTGGTTTTAGTGTAAACTGTTTATCTTTTCAATTATATTTATAGTAATACATGTTTATTGCTGGGTTTGTGAAAACCATTACTAGTACACCACGCTACCTGTGTCAAATGGTTGCAGATAATATATTAGATATTATGACATGGGAGAAATAGGGCTACTATAGATGTTCTAGCAAAGTTGCTATGAGGACTTATATTTTGTTTATATATGTTGTTTTTCAGTTTCTAACTAAATGTAGAATGTCCCCCAGTTAAGGGTGGTGGTGGGGTTCTGACACTTCATAGTTTGTTAAAATAAAAACATACAGGATGATGATGATGATGAGGAATTATACTTCATAATTAATAATAATAATAATATATATAAGCAGCAATTGCAATGCCAATTAATATTAGGCTAAAGAAATGACATTTTCCCTCAGTTTAAATCGTTTTAACTGACTTCCGAAGCCCCGCCCACTTCCGAATACGAATCCGAATAATTAGCTGTCAAATACAAATACAAATAGTGGGCTCCCGGCACACCCCTAATATATAACCTTAGGTGCGACTTGATGACCTCCGCACCCGATGATGACGACATCGACAGCGGGGCATCTTCTCAGATCTGGGTTGTGCTGTAAGAGGCGTGCTTCTGCTGCCTCGCTAAGCATGCATGCCATGGAACCACTGTCTATCATCGCTTTTTAGAGTAACATTCGCTGCAGAGACAGTGGTGTAGAATAAACTATCACACTTCTGAACTTTGTGTAGGCCCTGAAACACAACAGTCGTGGTAGAGGGAGCTTTGGATCTGAATGACTTATATGTTGACTCATAGTCATCTATTTCATCTTTGGGAGGTGTTGTGGGTCCCTGGCCTGCCTCACCCACGCAGCCTCATCAGCCCTCTACCCACGCACCTGTGCAGCCTTCCACCTCTGCACTCTCTCTGAGAGCGTTGGCTAGGCGACGACGCAGCCGGTCCCCATCTGCAATCAACACACCTGATGCTGATTAGCACCCGGCTATAAGACCCTGCCAGACCTGCTGCTCGTCGCCAGAATGTAGCCAACTGTACCCGGTGCAAGCTCGATTTAAACGCCTTAGTGTTGAAGTATCCCCTGAGCCCTGTCTTACCCCGTCTGTCTTTTTGTTTTTTCCTCCTAGTCTCCCACGGACCCTCTCCCGCGTCTCCACGGCCCCCGCTCCTCGTGTCTCCCTGGATCCCTGCCTCTCCTGCGTCTCCACGGCCCCTTCCGTCCCCAGAGCCCCTGAGCGCCCCCCTTGCCCCTGGACCCCACGGACTGACTTCCCGGTGCGACCCTCGCCTCCCCTCTCGGACTCCCTTTTTTGGATCTCAGATTTGGACATTGTTTTTTCCGCACGCACATCTTACAACACCTGCCTGCCATCTCCTTTTGCACATAGTTAACTAAACACATAGCCTACACGCACCACACATAGTTAGACACACCCCATATTCAAGCCTACCAGTGCACCACACACTCTCCTGCATACCCCCTTTCCCCCGCCGCAAATAAACTACGCCCTCGGGCTGAACGGTTCTTACCTGTCCTCTGCCGCCTTCTTGGTTGTCCCCCAGTCGTACCGCATAACAGGAGGGTCACTAACAGGATCTGCACCGTCCTCCCCTGGATGCAGACCCAGGCGAATGGCACTGGAAGCAGAGTCTCTTGTCCCGGCAGTGAGTCAAAGCAGAGTGTGCAGCAGACCCTCAATCCTGGGAGGGGTAGACTTAGACTGCTTGTTCAACATGGCCCGACTTCTCCAGTAGGACTTTCTCTAGCATTGAGATGACACGTTCAAGAGCAAAGGACTCAGTCCCCTTGGCTGCACGAGTGTCCTGTTTATCAGGTGAAGACACACCAGTACATTTCGACTTTGTTCACATGTACATTCTCATTGAGTTTTTTACTCACGGCAGAGGCAGCACTGTTCAACCAACTTGAGTGTGGTATTCATCAAGCACATCTTGGACCTCTTCAGCAGACCACTTATCCATTGTCTTTTATCTGAAGGTCATGGCAAGGTCTCTGGATGGACAGTTCCTGATAAACATACGTGTCACTTCCAGGAGAGGGGAGTCTAGCGTTTTACAGTAGGACCCCACTTATCCGAACCCAACGGGACCGAAGGTCGTTCGTATCTCTGAAATGTCCGGATGACTGAAACTTATGTTAAAATGCACCAAATTCAATAAGTGGTACTTGTTTCATACAGACTCATAATAGACCGATAAATACCCTTAATTACTTGTGAAAATGCATCAAAATTGCAATCAAATAGCCAACTAAACTCATACAGCCTAGCCTATAATAGACCTACAGTAGCCTATAATAAAATAACCGAATCTCCACTTGAGTGCATGCTTTGATCAAATACAGTACTTTATTCTCAAATGAGGCCTACGCTGCATCGATAGGCTACTGTATTCGCAGAACAAAATGGTATAGCCTAAAAACAACCCAACATTAGAACAATTAGAGCAAATGATAATCAATAAATAAATAAATGAAATGACAGACAAGTTGTCGTGTCTTAAGCTATTGCAGCCTAAACAACCGATGTAGGCTAACGTGGCCTAGGCTGTAGGCTATTATTTAACAAATACAGTAGGCCTAGTAGGCTAATCTACATGCTTACAACACGTCTGTGTTCCTAAAGTCCATTAACTGGGAACAAATAATGACTCGATGCTCCTCTGCTTCAGGTTGCTGATGCGCTTTCTGGCTACCAAGGAATGCAGCTCTCGCGCAGCAGACTCGCTCGACATTAAAGTAACAAACAAATTAAACGTGACAGTAGACTACAGCCCACAGGCAACATGTAGGTCTACATACAGTTCTGTTTTTATTCACAGTAGGATACAGTACGTGTTTATTATGACAGATTTAAATGCAAGTAGGCCTACAGTACTGTAATGAAAATCCCACCAGTAACCAGATAGCAGGCTCAAAAAAAAAGTTTTTTAAGGCTGTCCGGTAGACCGGGAGGTTCGGATCTCTGAAGTTCGGATGAGTGGGGTCCTACTGTACCTTGTTCTTTGAGGCGATCAGTGGCGACATTTGTAGCCTGATTAAGTCACAGCCAGTAGTCATATGTGACCGCCGCTGGTAATTTGGTCCTCAACTAGGCATTTTCATTTTTCAGTTTATTACAGATTATGAAAGTGCACATTGTAAGCTTTCAAATGAGGTCTCATACATTGAAATCTGAACATAATTGAAGAAGATATGCTTTTGGAATGCTAGTACTGCCAAATCAACTTAGCTGAGAAATCCCCCTCCAAAGTTCTCCAACATTTTCACACCTCTGACTGCCAGGTAATGGGCGTGAACAATAGCCTGGTAACCCCTCCCCCAGCCACTCCCCCACTGGACGATCTGTCATTATCTGTCAGAGTGGCTGTCAACTTGGGGTATTAACTGAGAGTGGCAGCCGAGTGGGATGCTCTCTCACTGATGACCCCACACTCTTTGAGTCAGTATTAATCTTGTGTTGTGAATGCAGTTAAGAACAATATAAGATAATCTAATCGATCTGCCCGCCCCCAAACCCGACTCGAAATCAGCTAAAAACGAGCTTAGTTTGCAGACTAATTATACGTATTTCGTGAACCTAAAACTGTTGTCTGTTATAGTAAGTGGGTTCTTCACAACTTCAACTATCGTAATACAAAAAATAAAAAATAACGAAAAAAAACTTTTTTTGATTTATTTTGCCCTCTAGCGCATTTCGGGGTTTGCCGAGTTGCGGACCAAATCACCAGCCGCTGTCACATATGCATCCTCCCCACTCTTCGGCAGCGTAGTGTAAAAATCAGCTAGAGGGAGAGATGGACAGGAGACGGCACACTGTAGATGGCCTCCGGATTCTCACTGACATTAATGCCACTGCTCCTCGTCCCAACCTTCACAACATCTTTTGCCCTGCGTGAGTATTTCTTCTGCTTGCTGCTCTGCTCTAATATTTGCCTTATTTATGTAACTTCTCATTATGTCGTCCCACTCACACACATTCACTGTGTTTGTGCACATCTGTAGGTTGGAGGCTCCTTCACCCTCCTGTGAGGTACCAACTGGACTTGGGACATGTCCAGACTCTGGGTGAATGTATTAGTGGGTGTGGTCGGTATGGGTGCTGTGCTAAGCAGGGTTTGTATTGGACTGAGACATGCAAGTATGCTATCCGCCAACTGTTGACCAACATCTCTTTTTATGTCACTCATCTGACTCAGTACATCAGGCAACTGGGAATTAGGGATTGAGGAGGGTATATCAATGACCTGTGTGATGGGTGCATGTTCAATATGGTGGCTCTGAGAAGGAGCCCTGTCTCCACTAACTGAAGTGGCCTCAGCGGCATCCTGACTATCTCCCACGACATGAACAACACCTCCCTCAACAGGACTATCAAATTCCAACACTGGCATTCCCCTACCTCCACAAAATTGAATCCCCCTACCTCTACCAATGCTATCACCCAACAGCGTACTAAAATACCCTGCCTTGTAGCTCATATTGAAATATATCATTCAGTAAATCAGTATGCAATATAAGTTGCTAGCTAGCTAGTCACGAGGTGACTTGGCTCACAACATAAAACGAGAATCAGTTATAATCTGACAGAGCTATGAAAATTGCATACAACAAATTAAAGAAACATAATATTAACATTACCTGCAGTGGTTTAGTTCAAATGAACAGAGGGACAGAATCACTCTCAGAACAGGATCTTCTGAGACAGGCTAGGATACATGAAAGTGTTGACTGTTAACATGCTAGCCATGAAATGTTGACGTTAGCATTAACTAAAATATAGCCTACTTGGTATCAAAGGCAGTACACATCACAAACCACTCAGAATAGTTAACTTAGATGATTGAATAACAAAGTTTCGTATGGATATGATTCTGAACTCATAATGTATCCCCGATCCTGTACAGAACGTGACCTACCTCTTTAGAAGTCAGACACAGTTTGAGCAGGTTCACGTGCGTCCCACTAATAATTGGACCATACCAGACTGCCGCTAGAGGACGCAGTTGCATCTATTTTAGCTATAATTTAAAATACATTATACTCCCGTTACACTCGCTCACGTCTCCTCTCCCTCCTTGTTGCGGATGGCGAGGTCGATCAGGCCGTCGAGAGTGGAGGGCTCCTCCCGGGTGGCCAACTGGTCCTTGATGGTCCCGCTCAGACCCCTACGGAAAGTGCTCTGAAGGGCCCGGTCGTTCCATCCGCATTCAGCTGCGGCCAACCTGAACTCCACCGAGTAGTCTGTGACACTGCCACTGCCCTGATGGATGCTGCTCAGCCGAGAATCAGGGTCCTGGCCACAGACTGGATGGTGGAACACTTTACACTTTACACCTGCAACACTAGTTCTGCCACAAACTCCCTGTAAGAGGAACAGAAGCTGGCTCTAATGGACCAGGCGGCAGGTGGCCCCACTGTGCCGTCCGACAGGTGAGGAGGTTGGTCACATAGGCCATCCGGGCAGCATCAGTGGTGTACATGCTGGGCGGGTGGGTGAAAACCAGCTCACACTGCATAATGAATGTGGCACAGGTCTCGAAGTCACCATCAAACGGTCGCGGGCTGGAGAGACAGGGTTCCCGGGAAACTGGGTTGGAGACAGTAGTGGGGTTGGCTGGGGTATCATTAACATGGGCAGCAGGAGCAGGCTGGGACGGCTGCTGGATAGTGAGGCCCGCCGTGAGGGCCTGCAGTTGCTCCAGGATCGCTGTCTGTTGGGCCGCCAACGCCGTCTGCTGTTGGGATAGGGCATGCACGGTGGCCTGGATCTGCTGATAAGGCATGCACGGTGGCCTGGAGAGGCTGGATCTACTCTTGGGATAGGGCATGCACAGTGGCCTGGAGAGGCTGTATCTGAGCCACCTGGTCGCCGAGGTTCTGAACAGCAACGGAGGCCTCCTGTAGCTGACGGGACTGGGCGGACGTAAGCTGGGCCTGCCGGACTAGGGCTGCCTGAATCAGGTTTGGGTTGTCCTTCCCTGCCCCCGTGCTGGCTGGGGTGGACATGGCCAGTTCATACTGTTAAGGCTTGTGTTAGACCCCAAAAGCACGGCACTAGAGGCAGAGCAGAAAGCCAGAACCGGCGTGTTTATTTACAGGTCATGGTGCAGGGGAAAAAAACACAAAAAGTCCTGAGGCAAAAACAGCTAGTATGTTGGAAGAACACAGAGCGGCCTTGTCAGTCGAGTTCAGGTCTGCATTCTCAACCCTTGAGGCTAAACTGGACACAATCCATTCTACAGTAGAAGACCAAGAGCAACAAATCTATCCCTCCAATCAAACGGCAATACAGTCAGCGAATGCATTGCGACATTGGAAGCGACCTGCTCATCCCTAACCAACGAAAATGCCAGGCTAAAAGCTACGGCTATGGACCTGGAGGGGCGAAGTCGTAGAAACAACGTACGCATCATAGGCTTACCCGAGTCGATTGAGGGACCTTGACCCTCGGAATTCTTCTCTGGACTCCTGGCCGAAGTCCTGGGTGTGCAGGTGCTCCCGTCACCCTTGGAACTGGACCGCGCTCACTGCGCCCTCTCCTCCAAGCCGAAGCCCAGAGAGAAACCCAAATCAGTTGTCCTCTGCTTTCAGTTCCAAACACGAGACCAGGTCATCAGTGAATCCCGCAAGATGAGGGGGAAACTTCAATACCGAGGCACACCGATACATATATATGAAGATTACAGCCCTGACGTCCTGGAGCAGCGGTCCACATACAGAGACGTTATGACAGTCCACATACAGAGACGTTAGCCTCGGGTTGAAACCGGCTCTTCACTACCCAGCTAGATTGTTCGTCACGACCGAAGAAACGGCTTCTCTCTCCCCGAGAAGCCCGCAAGTTTATATCATCGCTCCGACGTCCCTCATCAGAACCTTCGAGGGATTAGCCAGCCATCATGGGAGGAGAAGCCCCTGATTTGACTTTTTCGTTACTGTGCTAACACTTTAGCCAATCCCTCGACTTGGACACAGACTCTCAGAATGGTCGAAGTCAGCGTTTCATCCAGCCTAACAGCCTGATTATAGGCAATTTTTTTTGGGGGGGTGGGGGGGGGGCTGCTCTGTCGTTGCTGCTCTGCATCGTGAGTTTAAAGGTGCTCTGCTCTGTGTTACTGCACTTTTTGTTCAAAACAAAATCCAATATATGCAATAAATATGTCCAGGGGTGTCATAACTATCTGTACAGAAAATATAGCCAACGGTGTAGTGCCTGTGGAGCAAATGCAGAATTTCTTTTTATTATGAGCGAAGCCGCCCGGCGCTGAGCCCCGCCCCCTGAACGGCACCGTATGGAGTGAAAACGGCCACTTGTTTATATCTGATACGCTGCACCACTGCCCCATCTAGTGACTGAAAAAAATCGAACTGTGCACCTTTAACTCTTGAAATAACTCATGTTTTATTACAGTTCTCAGGTTGCAGTAAGCTAAATGTTTATCAGAAAGTTTTGACACTTGTAATTGAGCTCAACGGTCAAGTTGACAAACTGGCGTTAGTAGGCTATAGCCTACCACACTCTATTTATTATTTTATTTTATTAACGCCATTCAGATTTGTAGGTACCTGCAACCTGGTTGCGAGGTTCTCCCCAGCCCTAGGTAATTTGACTCTTACTTTGTTTACCGTTATTGTTATTAGCCTCCTAGTAATTATTTATTACAGTAGGCTACTTTTCTTTTGCTTTGTTTGTTTGATTGTTGACTGGGCTGGTAGTCGCTACAACTAGGCTACATGTTGAAGTGGTGGTTGCACTTAGAAAATATCATCTTTATTCATAAGATGTCCGTTAGTTCAATTTTTTGGGGTATCCTAACAATTTAGTGGGAAGCAGTCCCAAGATATGCGTGCTCAGGTTAAGGTAAGAAGCAGCGGGTGCTACATTTGGGGTAGTCACCCTGCAGGGTTGGGGTGGGGTTTTCAGTTTTTAGTTTTTCTTTAGCACCAGCAGATATGATAAGTCTATATTTTTTCTACTCTGACAGCAAACATTTGCTTTATTCAACAAGGTTAGGTGATAACATATAGTGCATCTGCAAATCAAGTGCATGGGAGAAGATACAAGATCTTGAGCTGGAACGTGCAAGGTTTAGGTAGTATTTTCACATTTGAAATCCTTATCGGCGGATGTAATGTTTTTGTAAGAAACACACATTAAAGACAGCGCCAAAGGGAGACTAAAGGTCAGTTGGGTAGACCAAATATATCAAGCTAACTTTAGCACTAAAGCGAGGGGAGTAGCAATCCTGTTTAGGAAAAATATACCTTTCATCCACTCCTCTACAATCAGCGATCCCAATGGTAGGTTTCTTATAGTAGCTGCCTGGTACTCTAAATTCTGTACCAATAACATGTGTGAACCTATATGCCCCCAACTTTGATAACCCTTCCTTCTTTCTGAAAGTTTTAAACGCGATTCCAAATATCTCAGATACGAATATTGTAATTAGAGGTGATTAATTGCACACTGGATTCTCTTTTAGATAAACAATTTTCAAAATCCCTCCAACAATCTAACTCCAGTGCCCATTTGAATACATTGATTGACAATCTAAATGATAGATATATGGAGATTAACACACCCCTCTGCCAGAGACTTTTCTTTTTTTTCTCCAGTCCACTAGTCCTATTCCCGCATTCATTATCTTTTGTTAGATTCTAAATTGCTGTCAACTGTCAAAACTGTTTCATATCACCCCATAGTTATTTCCGATCACTCCATACTGTCAATAGAACTGAACATTGGGACGGGTAGATCAGGTGTTCGCCAATGGCGCTTTGATCCTACACTTTTATCTGATGAGCTGTTTACTAAACACTTGCAAGATCAAATCTCCCACTTTAGTACAGAGAATGACACAGGCGATGTCAATGACTCCATTTTATGGGAATCTCTAAAGGCTGTCATTAGGGGTCATATAATTGCTTTCGTCTCTAAGAAAAGGAAAATTGAGAACAGTAGACAAAGATATAGAACGGGATCTTTTGATGCAAGAAAATGTATACAAGAACAGTCCTAACAATGATACTCTTGAGTCAATCACCAAACGAAAATATGAACACAATAATATTCAATCTCATAGAGTTAGTTCATTACTCTCTAAAACGCAGCAAAAATATTTTGAGCTGGGAGACAAGCCCCACAGATTGCTTGCAAGACAGTTGCGACATACACAGGCCACTCGTGCCATACATAAAATAAGAGATAGAAAAGGTAAATCTAGCAGATCCAGTCGAAATAAATACGTTATGCAAAAAAAAAAAAAAAAAAAAAGGTCAAAAAAAGACAGGGACTCTCTGGAAATGTCATCTTACCGTCCAATACCGCTTCTTCAAAAATGATCTGTAGATGATTTATAACACATCATCAACAGTACTTGTAAATGGTTTGTTAAACATTAAATAACATTAGTTCATGTGTAGTAACTCATTTTTAATTGCTTTTAAGAATAACATTTTACACCAATTACTAGCCGTCTTTGTTTTTCATGTTTAACAAATTATTTGTGAAACATTCATAAAACATCTACAAATCATTTTTCAGATTTTTCAGATTAGCATCATGCGCTAATCTAAAGTGTAAACTATTAATGTCTATAAAACATCTATAAATCATTTGTAGAGGTTTTTGCATGCGTCAATCTAAAGTTGAAACTATTTATCATTTACAAATGTCTTATGGACTTTTTCTTCACCTGTTCTAAATTATGTGTACATGTTGTAGACAGCTTTGTTCCTTTGTGACATCAATTTTAGTGCAATAAATCTAAAAACATAGGTTTAAAACAATACAAAATGCTCTTGATTCTCTTTTGACCAAAAAAAATCACATTCCTCACACTGATATGGTTTATCTTCTGTGTGGATTATTCTATGGATTACTATATGACTAACAACAAAATGCTTTTTCACATTCCTGGCACTGATATGGTTTCTCTCCTGATTGGCTTCTTGACAACCGTAAACATAACCCTGAACAGTCCCACACAAACAGCAGGTAAGATAAGATGCTCCTCCTCAACACATTAACTTTAACTTAAACAAGATAAACGTGAAATAACAACCACATCAGCCTCTACAAATGATTTATAGATGTTTTAGACATTAATAATTTACACTTTAGATTAGCGCATGCAAAAACCTCTACAAATGATTTATAGATGTTTTATGAATGTTTAACAAATGATTTGTTAAACATGAAAAACAAAGACGTCTAGTAATTGGTGTAAAATGTTATTCTTAAAAGCAATTAAAATGAGTTACTACTCATGAACTAATGTTATTTAATGTTGAACAAATCATTTACAAGTACTGTTGATGATGTGTTATAAATCATCTACAAATCATTTTTGAATGTTAAACTAGTGTATTTATAAATTATATATGACTCATTTATAAACATGTATAAATGATTTGTTAATGGTTAGTTCATTTTAAACTAGTAGTTTATAATGGTATTTGGGGCTGCAATAATGTCTACAAATGATTTGTAGACTTTTAGTAAATGTTTAACAAATCATTTGATAAACATGAAGAATAAATAAATAAGGCATTCTTAAAATCATTTACAAATGTTTTACTATATATTAACTAACAATAATTAATGTTGAACACATCATTTACAAGTAATGTTGATAATGTGTTATAAATCATCTACAGGGCATTTGTGAATCTTTAACTAGTATATTTACTAATCATTTATGAATCATTTACACATGTTTATAAATGATCTGTTAATGATTAGTTCATTATTAAGAAATGTTTTTTAAATGCCTTATAACTGATCATTATTATAAAGTGTTACCGATTAATGTAAACAAGGGACAGGAACTCTCACTCACCAGTTCTGGTCCTGTTCTAAGTTACATTCATTTTGGACTCTCGTATTTGACTATATCTCCAAGGCCTTTAACAAAACAATAGCACCAGATCCACTCCTTGCTATCTTTGGTGCAGTAGTAGGAGATCCTTCCATCAATAAATATGAGGGGCAGGCCATCTCCCTCTGTGCACTGTTAGCTAAACGCATTATCTTCCAGCAGTGGAAGTCAGAAGCTAGCCCTCTATTCCAGCAGTGGAAGTCAGAAGCTGGCTCTCTATTCCAGCAGTGGAAGTCAGAAGCTGGCCCTCTATTCCAGCAGTGGCTTAGTGAGCTGGGGAATGTGCTTCATATGGAGAGACTTCGCTATAAATTTTAAGTTTGTTTACAGAGATTATATCTTTCTAAAAACATGGCAACCTTTACTAGAGTGGATGGCTACTTGTGATAAGGCTCCTGACTAAAATGTTATCCCTAGCACTTGAAATACAATATGTTTCTATATTCTAATGCAATGTATTTGAAAGACAATGTATAGTACAGAGACTGTTAATGTTCCACCTTCACATGCTGGTGACATTATGCTCCCTTTCATTTTTTCTTACTTTTAATTTAAGAGTTTTCCCTTTGTATTTTCTATTGTTACTGTTCTAGGGTGGGTAGGGTTGGAGGCAGGAAGGGTTATGTTTTGTTGTTGAAGACAATAGAACATTTTGAAGGAACTTGATCATCTTACATGTTCATTTTATAACTTGCCTTTGTCCTTCAATAAAAATATTAATGGGAAATTAGGAGAGGACTTACTCAGGGGAACGAGACACAGCAAAACATACTGCAGGTAACGGCACGAACTGGCAATGAGTGCAAGGCAGCCAGCAACTTTATGCCAGCCAGGATGAGTTGATTGACTGCAGGTGTGTGATGAATGGATGGACTTAAGGTGTGTAACGATGCGCGCCTGGCTTGTTCCTGTTGCTGAGCGCGCAGCTCCCTGGCAGCGCGCTCCGAGGTCTCACCAGCACACTCACGTTGGGGAGGTTGCACGAGAGTGACCCAACAGATTTGCTAGGCCAGTGGTTATTGGTACAAAACATATAAACTGTAAATCATCGAGAAAGTATTTACAAATAAATACACACACTGAGATTTCGGATTTCCACGTAACCCCCAAAACATATAGGCTCCTTGTCCAGTCCTAGTTTACAATGAATGATAAATTGAATGAATCTTCTTCCTCATCGTTTGGGTTAGTTGGTGCGGACCTCCCCCAGGCTCGGGGCCAAGGGGCTATCCTTTTACCACCCCGAGCCTGGGTAAGGGGGTCAACCGGGCTATATATCCGGACACACCTCCAGGAGCCACTTCACCATTTCGTCATCCACGACCATCAGGCCACGCATTCCGTTGGGTGTCCAATATCGGACAGTCCTGGATGACGTGGTCTGCGGTTTGTTCCTCGGCGCCACCCTTGCACGCCGCACAGGATGCCAAGCCCCATCTGTGCATTGATTGCAATATCCACTGGTCAAGTAGACCAGCGCTGCCGTACCCAATGTTTTCGCGCCGGCATCCCAGCCTGATCGAACCAGTCACCTCATCAATGCCACTCGAGCTGTTAACGTCTTGCGCAGTGACTCGAGGTGTCGGTGAGGATGAGGGTAAAGCTGCGGTTTCGGACAAGCTCCATGATCACAATCTGTGAACAACAACAACATTTTCTTATGTTAAGGGGCAATTTGATCACATGGCTTTTCTAACTAGCCTAGGCATAGTGGTGGAGTACAGACAGTCAGAAAAGTCACCAAATTGCACATTTACATAAGAAAATGTTGTTCTCAGATTGGATTTAGGCTATGGATAGTTACCCGGCAGTAGCCTACTATTGTATTCCCTTCTTTCACTTTCTTCACGTCATAGCTAGCACTACTAGATTTTGTTTGCCTCCTTTCTGCCACCACACTGCACACGCAACTGCAGTGATGCAAATGTGACGTCGACTCCAAATTGGTCGGCAGCATTTTTGCCGTTTGGGACACATATCTCAGTTTCGAGCAATGCATGCTGGTCAATTGAGTCTTTCAAAATAACAGCGTATGTAACCACCACATTCAGTTTATTGAACTTATTACTAAAAATAATGCAATTCTCTGGTTTGGTTTAGTTAATTGTAAACAAGGCACATAGGCTATTAGGCTGCATGTGTTTAGAGGCTACAAAATCTCAGACCCCGTTAAACGGTTTAGAATTGGTTTTAGAATGCGTTTTGGACGATCAGATTCAAAGTGGACAGCGCTAAATACAAGTGTAAACGGACACCAACGTGTAAACGTTTTGTGAAACGTTTCATCAGATATCACATCACCTGATGTGGTCTGGGACGCATTTGACTATCTTAATGCTGCATTCTATTGTACTCGGGACTCGGAAAGATCCGACCTCCGACACGGAAAAGTGCAATAGAACGGTCACGCATTAAAGGAGTAGTAAAGGGAAAATGCATGTTTAGCCCTGTTACTTAGGTTACTTATGATCATATACAATGGTTCAGATCAAAACATTGACAAAACTAGCACTTTCGAGAAAGTCTGATAATTGCTCTACCACCGTTTTGGTCATACAATGGATGTGGGTGGGCACCGTGAAAAATCATTCAAAAACATGTTAAACTCTCGATTTCAAAGACAAGAAACTCACCAAGGTGTTAGTTTGTGTTCTGACATATAATTCGTCATGAAGTAAGATTCTAGTTCATCTGGAAAGGCTTTTTTAAATATTTAGCATAGAACTATTTAGTCGCAGCACATACGTGTGTAAACTTCCACCACGTTCACGTTGCCTCAACCACAATGCATAGAAGATCGCCACACGTTCGACCAGATTAGCATCCATCACGGCACTAAACGAAAAGCCGGGTGGGTTTTCAAATTAGTGCGCGCTAGCAGGTTCGAGCGCAGTTTCGGACAATGTGATTCGTTGTTGTTGCGTGCGGCAGACACGCCTTCCGCCATAAATTGACGGACACGCATCAAACGCAAGCGTGTGAGCCCGGTGTAAACGTTTGCTGTCACTGGCGAGTGGTCAGTCTGAATGTAATTCGGCTGATTTAGCCATGTGTTTGTGTAACGTTAGCCATGTATTTAGCTGATAAATCAGGAACAATGGGTAATTGATCGATGTCGGACCTGTTTTTCAACTGTAGTTGCAATGCTGGGCCCATTGCAGTCATGATAGAAAGCCTGTTTCAAGCTGTTTTCCTTTTTACAGCTACAGAGAGGGCTCTTACTATTTCAACTGACTAGCGAATATGTGGCTGGGGGGGTGGGGGTGTGAGGGTGCATATCCATATATGGAGTGAAAACGGCCACTTGTTTATATCTGATACGCTGCACCACTGCCCCATCTAGTGGCCGAAAAAAATCGAACTGAGCACCTTTAAAATGCAATTTCTGTTCAGGAATAAATTAAGCTGGCAGTTAACCAATGACCCAAGAGTCTTGGCTAAACAAGATATGAATGATTGACATTCTTTCACTAGGCTACTTGATTATCTTTTCCCAATCAAACTTGAGTGTATTTACAGTTTGTGCTGTCCACTGTGCATTTATATCAGGCTCCTGTCTGAGATCAGAATATGAGAGGGGATGGTGGAGACTTCTCAAGCACTCAAGTAGGTCAAGCATTTCTTTCTGTCTGACTTTGAAACAGTGTTATTATGAATGGATTCCCCTGCATGTTAAAGATGATTTATGGAGTACATAGGATGGTGTCTACTTACACTGCCTGTGTGATTAGCCATCAACAGCTACTGAAATGTGGAGTACAACAAAAGAGGAAGAGAGACCCGGCCCGGAGGAAGTCCGGGGCCCTCGTCTGGAGCCAGGCCCAGATTGAGGGCCCGCCTGCGAGCGCCTGGTGGCCTGGCTTACCACGGAGCCCAGCCGGGCCCATCCCGAAAAAGTGACGTGGAGACACCATCTCATCCTCCATCCCGTGGACCCACCACCCGCGGGAGGAACTGTCGGGGTCGGGTGCGCTGCCAACTAGGTGGCAGTGAAAGCAGTTAGCACCGACGGACCGGACCCAGGTGGCAAACGCTGGCTCTGGGGACATGGAAGTGACCTCTCTGGGGGGGAAGGAGCCAGAGCTTGTGAGGGAGGTGGAGCGATACCAATTACACCTGGTGGGGCTAACCTCCATGCACAGCACCTGCGTCGGAACCAAACTCCTGGATAGGGGTTGGACCCTGTTCTTCTCCGGAGTTGCTCATGGTATGAGGCATTAGGCAGGTGTGGCTATACTAGCTAGCCCCCATCTGAGCGCCTCTGTGCTGGAGTTCAACCCAGTGGACGAGAGGGTCATCTCCCTGTGCCTTAGGACTGTGGGGGGGGGGGACTCTGACTGTGGTTTGTGCTTATGCACCAAACAGCAGTTCGGAGTACTCAGCCTTCCTGCAGACCCTGAGTGGAGTCCTATTTGGGGCTCCTGCAGGGGACTCCACTGTCCTATTGGGGGACTTGAATGCACACGTGGGCAATGATGGAGAAACTTGGAGGGGCGTGATTGGGAGGCATGGCCACCACGATCTGAGTGGTGTTTTGTTGTTGGACTTCTGTGCTAGTCACGGTTTGTCCATAACAAACACCATGTTCGAAAACAAGGATGCCCACAAGTACACCTGGCATCAGAACACCTTAGGCCGAAGGTCGATGATCGATTTTGTTATCGTATCATCTGATCTGAGGCCATGTGTTTTGGACACTCGGGTAAAGAGAGGGGCAGAGCTGTCCACTGATCACCATCTGGTGGTGAGCTGGTTTCGACGGCAGGGGAAACCTCTGGACAGACTTGGAAAACCCAAGTGTGTAGTGAGGGTGAACTGGAAACGTCTGGAGGAAGAGCCTGTCCAGAGAGATTTCAATTGCCACCTCAAGCGGAGCTTCTCAGGCATCCCTGTGGAGGTTGGGGACATCGAGCATGAGTGGTCGGTGTTCAAAGCCTCCTTTGCTGAAGCTGCGGCTGGGAGCTGCGGCCTGAGGGCCATAGGTACCTCAAGGGGCGGTAACCCTCGGACACCGTGGTGGACAGCGGTGGTCAGGGAAGCCGTCCGACTGAAGAGGGGGATATGTTAGCCCAGGGGACTCCAGAAGCAGTTGCAGGGTATCGACTGGCCCGGAGGGCTGCGGCTTCGGCCGTGACCAAGGCAAAGCAGCGGGTGTGGGAGGAGTTCGGAGAAACTATGGAGAAGGACTTTCGGTCGGCACCAAAGTGTTTCTGGAAGACCATCAGACACCTCAGGAAGGGAAAGCGGGGGACCATCCAAGCTGTATACAGCAAGGAGGGACACTGCTGACCTCAACTGAGGAGGTTGTTGAGCATTGGAAGTAGGGCTGGGTATCGATTAGAATTTCAAGAATCGATTCCGATTCACAAGGTTCAGAATCGATTATCACGATTCAATTCGATTCAATTCAATATCGATTCGGTTAGTGTTACGAAAAACTTTTTTTTTTTTGCTGTAACCTTAATTACATGATTGCCAAGTTATGCAACAAATCAATACTAGGGCTGGGTATCGATACAGATTTCCAAAAATGAATGAATCATTGAATGAATTAATGAACTATTCATTCCTTCATTTATTAATACATTCGTTAAATAAAAGATCAATTTTTGGATTCATTAATTGATTCTGAATCATTTGATTCAGAATCAATTCAGAATCGATTAATCAATTTTTTTTAACACAGCCCTAGTTGGAAGGAGCACTTTGAGGAACTCCTGAACCCGACTAATCCACCCTCTACGATCGAGGCAGAGCCGGAAGATGATGGGGGGTCATCGTCAATTTCCCTGGAGGAGGTCACTGAGGTAGTCAAACAACTCCACACTGGCAAAGCCCCAGGGACTGATGAGATCTGTCCAGAAATGCTGAAGGCGCTGGGTGTTGAGGAGCTGTCTTGGTTGACACGCCTCTTTAACATTGCGTGGAAGTCCGGGTCAGTGCCAAAGGAGTGGCAGACTCCCAATATAAAAAAAGGGGACCAGAGGTTGTGTGCCAATTATAGAGGCATCACATTACTCACCCTCCCAGGGAAAGTGTACTCCAAGGTGCTGGAAAGGAGGGTCAGGCCGATAGTCGAACCTCAGATCGAAGAGGAACAATGCGGATTTTGTCCTGGTCGTGGAACCACCGACCAGCTCTTCACTCTCGCAAGGATCTTGGAGGGGGCTTTTGGGAGTTTGTCAAACCTGTCTACATGTGTTTTGTGGAGTTGGAGAAGGCTTATGACCCGGTCCCTCAAGAGGTCTTGTGGAGGGTTATGCGGGAGTATGGGGTAAGGGGATCCCTACTTAGGGCCATCCAATCCCTGTACACCCATAGCAAGAGCTGTGTCCGTGTTCTCGGCAGTAAGTCGTCTTCCTTTCCGGTGGGGGTTGGCCTCCGCCAGGGCTGCACTTTGTCACCAATCCTGTTTGAGATTTTCATGGACAGGATATCAAGGCGTAATTGTGGGGAGGTGGGTTTGCAGATCGGTGAGCGTCGCTGCTATTTGCAGATGATGTGGTCCTGATGGCATTATCTGCCTGCGACCTCCAGCACTCTCTGGATAGGTTCGCAACTGAGTGTGAAGCGGCTGGGATGAGAATCAGCACTTCTAAATCTGAGGCCATGGTTCTCAGCAGGAAACCGGTGATCTGTCTGCTCCGAGTAGGAAATGAGTCCTTACCCCAAGTGAAGGAGTTCAAGTATCTGGGGGTCTTGTTCACGAGTGAGGGAACCATGGAGAGGGAGTTTGGCTGGAGAATCGGAGCAGCTGGTGCGGTTCTGCAGTCGCTTGTGACGACAAGAGAGCTGAGCCAAAAGTTAAAGCTCTCGACCTACCGGTCTATCTTCGTCCCCACCCTCACCTATGGTCATGAAGGATGTGTCATGACCGAGAGAACGAAATCACAGATACAAGCGGCTGAAATTAGTTTTCTCCGGAGGGTGGCTGGGGTCTCCCTGAGAGATCGGGTGAGAAGTTCAGTCATCCGGGAGAGACTCAGAGTAGAGCCGCTGCTCCGTTGCGTCGAAAGGAGCCAGTTGAGGTGGTTCGGGCATCTAGTGAGGATGCCTCCTGGGTGCATCCCTAGGGAGGTGTTCCAGGCGTGTCCGGCTGGGAGGAGGCCGCGGGGTAGACCCAGGACTAGGTGGCGGGACTACATCTCCGCACTGGCCTGTGAGCGGCTAAAGACTCCCCAGGCAGAGCTGGTTGATGCTGCTAGGGAAAGGGATGTCTGGGGCCCCCTGCTGGAACTGCTGCCTCCGCGACCCAACCCCGGATAAGCAGATGAAGATGGATGGATAGCTACTGAAATGTATCTCTTTTCTGTGCTTACCATTTTTCTTGACCTTCCCAGTCTCGCAGCAGCTCAGTCTGTCAAGATGTGAATAAGAAACTAAAGAGACCTAAACAACAGCCTAGCTACATGAAGAGAAGGGCCCAGAAGGACCAAGGATGAAGTGAAACACTGCTTCACACCAACCTGAACTCTGCAGCAATGCCAAAAATGATACCCTCTATCACGTCTGCCTTACTGCCTCCCTTGCAAATGTTGTATTTCCCAAATGTTGAGCGCATTAACTTACCGCTCCATCTTGCAGACCCATTTCATGCACACTCTTGCTGGATTTGAAAAGACCACATTAGACTCGTAATAGGTCACATTAGACCAATATTGAACAAAATCTGAGCTTGTATAACCTGGCCTCACTGCACTGTGGCTTTACCGTACTTCCCTATGTGTCTCTTTGGAGAATTAAAGATTAATTGCCCCCCCCCCCCCCACGTATCAACATTGATTAATTACAGTAAGCTACATTTGTGAATACAGAAGATTAATGCTATGAGATCTGCACCTTTAGATTGTTATTGATTTGCTCAAAAAATCTCTGTATTCTCTTCCCATGAGGCACAGTGCTATATTTAGGGACTTAGTGGCTCTGTCTAATACCGACAGGGTGCCAGCCAGTGCATTTACCGCTTTGTGAAACAGATCGGTAAAAGACTGGAAAGGTTCAGTTATTTGGGCTGCAAATGGTTGAGGTGGTTACCCATAGCAACAAAAGCGGAAAAACTGTATCACCCAAATGGTCCTCATGATAGTCATAATCCTTATCAGCGATTGTGTTTATGTATTTTAGCTGCACATAGCAATTCAAGTTAACAGTAAAGATACAATACAGATGAAGACAAAATAAATGTGCAGGAGGGCAAAGCAACCCTAGAAGGCCTTGTATAAGGAGACTGTAGGATGATAGCTTAACAGAAGACTGTGAAAAGGAAAGACTGTGAGAAGGAAAATAAAATAGAGAAGGACAAATCTACAATGACAGTTAGCCTCCCCCGTGGCCTTTGAAGAAGTAATTCCACTTCTATTGATATAGTTTGCAATTTCCCGGATGCTGTATTTGGCATAATCTTTTCACTGTGAGAGGCACATCTTTTCAGTTTGTATCCCGTCTTGGTAAGTTTACCTCAGACGCTGAAGCTAAATATTACACAGGCCTAAATGTAAAAAAACAAGGTGCAGTCTATCATCCGTGTCAAACAACCCTGGAATGACTGACATGCATTCTTCTGTCGAAGGCAGCGAGTTCTTCTGGGAGGTAGGCCGCTCCAAACCCAGGATTAGACCTATTGTGATCTTCCTAACCGCTCTGTGTTCGCCATACTCTTAGGGACTCTCATGAAAGCGACTTTGAAATGCCAGCCTGCTCTGATGTAGTCGTGCCAGGGGAGAAGAGAAGCGCAGTGTATCTGGGAGCACTCGTGATTTCACATTCAATTACGGACCCATTTTAAATAAGGTATCTTGTCAAAAGATTGCATGCTTTGAAATGAAAAGTGATCATTCGGCGAGAGCATACAGTACATGTGATCTGCAAAGAGAGCGCCCCCAGTCTCTGGAGTTCTATCATACGGATTTACAGTACCCTGCTCTCACTGTACAATAGTGTTTCCTCTACAGCGAGTGCAAGCGTTTAACTTTACGGCAAGTGCAGGTGTGTTTAACTTTGCATGAGAATAGAAGATAGACATATAGTGTGTCACACATTAAAAACCAATACATACAGAATTAGAAATGTAGCAGCTTCCATGTACTGGACAGTACTTATTCTATGTCAAACCACTCAAATGCCTTTATTTGTCAGCTGAATTCCCATCTCCACTGTATTCATCTGCTTCTATGCTCCCCAAATCAATTCTTGGGCCCTTCAAAACTGTATGAATCCGCAGGTCTCCACAAGTGCATCAGGTTTTGGGTTTAGAGGTTTTGGTATCAGCCAATGTCAACACAAAACCCGGCACATGCCGAAAGCCCACCACTTCCATATTTGACTCATCTACTGATGTCAAGAGCCTGACTTGTATGGCACACCATCCCAGCACCTGTTGAAATCAATCAACAAGCCTCAGAGAGCTAAGACGCACCGTTGGCTGTGGGTCACGGAGGCTGTGTGTGTAGAATGTTTGTCCCCCCTGATTGCCAATGCCTCTGGGCCCGTGCTTATTGAGCTCCCTGTGATCACACACGAGCCGACATCATGAGTTTGTGTGATCCTCAAGAGCAGGGGGGTCTGAGGCGGGGGGGGCTACTCCCTCAGCGTGTTCCATTCATCCATTTTAAGCTTTAGGAAATGGACATTGATTTTTGCTTTTGCTTTTCACATTGAGATTGACACCTGTTCTCTCTCTCTCCTCTCTCTCTCTCCCTCCCTCCCTCCCTGGTTGATGGTTCCAATTGGAAGTGGTAAGGTGAAAAAAGTTGCCAGACATCAATACTGAATCTGTCATACTTCTGATGTTAAGCTAGGCGTGTAGTTCTTGATATGCAGTTATGTCCAACTTCTACCTTAAGTAATGCATGACAGCTTAAAATGACCTGAATTTCAACTTAAGGTGCACTTACACAACACAGTATTTGGGAAGAGAACAGGTCCTTGCGGTTCTCCTCAATGCTTGTATTTCTGGCCATGTTGAAAGAACATGCTTAATGAGTGAAACACATTACCCCATTAATCTTCATTGTGAAGCAGGGTTGTCTCATTTGTACAAATATGTTTACAGGAAGGCCAGGGTGTTGTATGGGTGTCATTGCTGTACCAACTCATACCTTAAAGGACAATGCTCGTTTTTGACAACCTGGACCTTATTTACGACATATTATAAGACGTTTGACTCACCGAGATCACTTTGGTGTAGTTCGGAGGCCTGTAGAAGAAATGTAAAATCCAGCGTGAGCCAGTTCACCATATAATGGCGGTGATCGGGGCAACAAGAATGGAGCTTCTAAAAATCTATTTTCTGCCGCGAAACGGTTGTTTTCATCAATCTGTATGGATGAATCGCTAGTTGTGCTTACATAGAGAGCATAGGCCTGTTGTGGTATTTCCCATGCCTCTGTAATATGATCTTTAGAAACGTCGTTAGACACAAAATAGCTTCCTCACTTGCTCCAGCACGCATGCGCACAGCGTGCTGGAACAACGATTGCGCGCTGTGCGCATTAGTGCTGGAGAAAGTGAGGAAGCTATTTCGTTTCGAAAAAGGCGTTTCTAAAGATCATGGCATGTGAAAACCGCAACAGTTATGCTCTATGTAAGCACAACTAGCGATTCATCCAGACAGATTGATGAAAACAACCGTTTCGCAGCACACACCAAAGTGATCTCGGTGAGTCAAACGTCTTATAATATGTCGTAAATAAGGTACAGGTTGTCAAAAACGAGCATTGTCCTTTAAAACAGTAAAGCCAAATGGGAATCATGTTGTTTCTCTTTAGTAAAATTAATTATGGCTAAGAATCCATTATCTCAGCAAATGGCCAGGGCTGAATAATGAATCATCCTATCAATCATTTGTTTGAGCCAAATGTAACATTTATCCTTTCCTTCTTTGTCTTCTAATGAAATCTTCCCTTTAATTTGGAAAAAGATTGCCGCTCTGTTGGTTTTCAGTGTTCTCTGAGAAGCGGCAGCGTCCTAAGTGAATTTCAATATGGCTAATGCATAATAAATTGCATTTATATGGCACTTTTGAATGCAAGGTCAGGGACACCTTGGAACATGCACCTGTCAATAAGCGTTGGCCATTTTGTGTCCAAGGAATTCACCCAACACCATTTTGTTTTTTAAATGAGATGCCCATATTGATAGAATACAGTACATACCATATTATCATGCCCATTGCAGTGGGCATGGAGGGTTTGGTAGGTCCTCATGCAGTGAAACGGTGCGTTATCCACCTGCCGTTTTTAGGGGTTAAACTTCACATCACCTGCCAACTATGTCACCATTAGCGATGGAACACAAGTGTGAAAATGTAATATCTTGTGACACATGACAAGAGGACAGATTGGTCTATAAAATCCATGTCATCCAACATTCTTTTTATCACTGCACTGAATTTACTGCTTGCACATGCTAAGGGTCCCGGAACCAGGATTGAATAAATGACAGATCCTACTAGGAGGATCCTATTGGCATGACAACAATCAAATGTGTAAATGTAGACCTACTGTATAACTTGACAAAAGCTTTATTTAATAGTGGAGCCTGTCCCTACTGATCAGTGCCTCATCTAAAGACATTAGAGGAACTACCATTGACATTTCTATAGACAATCTTGAGTTCCTGTCCCCAGAGAACTGGATGAAGAGGAGATGCTCAGATCAAATCGCGCTTAAAATGAGTCATAATGGCAGGCCGGCGGCAGACGCTGTTTTAATGATGCCCTTTGTTTGTTGCCGGGAAATTCTCTTTCTAATCTCCGGACTGCGGGCACTGTGAAGGCTTGCCAAGGAGTGGTGCGTAGCTATAAAGCCCCCTGATTTCTTATTTTTATCTCTAGACCAAATCGATGGTCGGCACCATCCCCTGCACCTGCTCCCCTCCGTTCACCCCAAAGAGATGGCCCGTCCGCTGTCCATTCCGCTCTGCAATCAGACTATTTAGGCCAGGCTATTCCAGAGGAGAATGAAGCTTGAGGTGGAGAAGCGCGCCTCAGTATCTTAGGGGAGAGAAGTGAGGAGTGGAGAAAAAAAAATTGGATCTTGACACATTTAATTGAGATTTCATGCCCTATTTTCTCCCAGATCCAAAACCTCTCTTGCTTCTACAAGCGAGTGGTATCCCTTAGGATCAAGATGAAATAAATTGTTTTTAGGGTTTATTTGGTTTGTGTTGCTTTAAGTACTTATTTTGTATCAAACCAGAACAGCTTTCAATAAAAAAGTACCTCTTGTATTCAGCAGATAAAGTGATTTTGTTTGTCTGAAAGGTAATGGAAAATGAATACCAATCAACTAAAGGCTAACAGGAAGAGGTGCCAATTTGCTGTTCATCCTATTGCATAACTCAATAACAGCTTATTTGGAATGCATGGATTTGTCAAGATGATCACAAACACCTTTTTCACATTTTTGCAACCTGTGTGAAGCGATATTGTACTTGTAACCTCCAAACAAGGATGATAATGTCTGCTTAACACTAGAGAACAAAACTTGGGAATGTGTTTTCTCATGCATGAAGAATAGGCCTACACAATAAAGTAATGGTGATGAATCACAGAGAACTGTGTTCATTTTAGATGTTCTAGTATCTTGTATCATACAGTAATGCACGTGTATACTCCCCTAGAATAAACCCTTTTATGCTTCATTTTCAACACAAACCCATTAAGCGTTTTGTCCCCCATCAACATGTCTGGTTGACTGGTCCCTGTGCTCTTGGTGTGACATCACTCAGGCTTCCATTACAGTACATGAGCATAATGGCCACAGGGGGAGTTCTCCTTCCAACCAGACCCCATATTCCATGTATTACAAACAATGACATCATCCACCATCACCCAGTGTGCCACAGGAGTGCTGTAAAGATGGGAATTACCTCATGTCTCTGAGTCCAGGTTTAAATCTGGTGAGATGCCTAACACCATGACATCAGAGCACACGAGACCAGGCTTCCACAAGGGAACAGATCTACATAGTAACCTCTCTTATACTGACAATACTCTTACTGTGAGAACTGTGGATATCACAATTTTACTTTGAAACGTTACACATTTCTTCAAAAATCTATAATGTTTCATTTCAATTCCCCCTTGGCCCCCGGTCATAACACTTACCAATCAACACCAGCAGTCAAGAAAACTTGGCCTTAAAGTAGTATTTTACTGCAATTATGCTCATTCTCTCCTTTTAGTCGTTAGGAAGAGCATGTCAACGTGATATTTCACTTGGGGCCCTACATGTAGCATTTTAATCACCAGAATGCAACACCAGGGCCATTGACACTGAGGGGTCTCCCATACACAGGATATTATTGTGTCCAAAGAACAGGTATTGACAACTCAACCTCGTCCACCAGTCTATCAGAGAGGTAGATGCTCTCCGAGAGAGAGAAGAGAGAGAGAGAGAAAGCGGCCTTGCAGTTTGCTGGTGAGTGCTCATGGGAGGCCAGGGAGGTCAAGAGCGTTCACCCTTGACATTTAGCGGCGGTGGATGTGATCCGCTGGAAGAGTGATACTGATAACCGAGAAGGACGAGCAGAAAGAGGAGAGCAGCGTCTGGGCCTGGCTCTCCACATCACAGAGATGGATGAGGTTAATGACCTGGCGTTGGCTTGACCTTTCTCCAGGGGGGAATACATACTCCTACGTGCTTGTGTCCCTGAGATATGGATACAGTAGGACCCCCCTGAGCCCATTTGGGGTTTGTATACCAGCCCCCCCCCCCCCCCCCATTAGTATGATATTGTTTTACAGTAACGAGTCCCTGGGTAACTCTTTTTAGCAGATGAACTGTGAGTACAGAATGACATAATCGGTTTCTCTGGCTTGAAGTTGGGGTGTTGGAGCTGCATCCCTCACTTCACCTTTAATCTCGGGCATTGGGAGCAGTTGCTAACAGGAGTGCAAGATGTACAAGATGTTTAAATATCGAGGAAAAAAAGCCTATGTTCATAAATCCTGCCATTTCGTTGAGCTTCAAATGAGGTCTACTTAGTTTAGAATTAAATATGGGTTACAAATACACTTAGATATGGAAATAACATTGTGATTAAAATAAATAAATAATAATAATAATAATAATACAAACTGCTTACTGTAGCTGTAGATATTCTATAATATGGGATTTTAAGGCGGAACCGTTTGTTTTGCTTTTGGATAATTAAAAAAGCAGGTCCACCAGGTTCACTCTCCATTTAGGGACAAAAGTGGGTGTCTTCAGGAAATGTTTGCTCTGGGAAATGGGTGTGGTCAGGAAATTGTTTGCCTCACTAACATGTGCTGTCATGGTGAAATGGCCTCCTAAGCGTTGGTTTGGTTTGCTTGTGGTGTTTGATTGTAGACTTGCTTAACCTGCTTAAAACCCTTCTACAGTATATTTGGTGCATTTGAACTTAAAACATTTTTGAGATGCTGTGGAGTAGCTAGTTATGAGATGTAAGGAATTCAACACTTTCTTTTGTTTGACTTATTGGAACCAGCAAAGACTATTACACCAATGTCCTTACTTTCCCCAACTTCTCCCACACATTGTTCTGCTGTGTAGTCCCTGCTGTGGTACCAATATGGCTGCCTGCCCACTGTCTACTGGGTGGCATGGCTCCACAGAAGCATGCTGTGGAAGCCTGACATTCAGAGGGAACCCAGCAGGACTGAGGATACAGGAGACTGGTAAGACTTTCCCCTGATGTCTCCTGCAGGACTGGAGGCCATGTGGCCATGTAGCTTAAGTACCGTTTGTTTGTAGGAGCTGTGGTGTCTGTAGGAGCTGTGGTGTTTGTCTGTAGGAGCTGTGGTGTTTGTAGGAGCTGTGGTGTTTGTCTGTAGGAGCTGTGGTGTCTGTAGGAGCTGTGGTGTTTGTCTGTAGGAGCTGTGGTGTTTGTAGGAGCTGTGGTGTTTGTCTGTAGGAGCTGTGGTGGTTGTCTGTAGGAGCTGTGGTGGTTGTCTGTAGGAGCTGTGGTGTTTGTCTGTAGGAGCTGTGGTGTTTGTAGGAGCTGTGGTGTTTGTCTGTATGAGCTGTGGTGTTTGTATGAGCTGTGGTGTTTGTCTGTAGGAGCTGTGGTGTTTGTAGGAGCTGTGGTGTTTGTCTGTAGGAGCTGTAGTGTGTGTAGGAGCTGTGGTGTCTGTAGGAGCTGTGGTGTTTGTCTGTAGGAGCTGTGGTGTTTGTAAGAGCTATGGTGTTTGTCTGTAGGAGCTGTGGTGTTTTAGGAGCTGTGGTGTTTGTTTGTAGGAGCTGTGGTGTTTGTAGGAGCTGTGGTGTTTGTAGGAGCTGTGGTGTCTGTAGGAGCTGTGGTGTTTGTAGGAGCTGTGGTGTTTGTAGGAGCTGTGGTGTTTGTAAGAGCTGTGGTGTTTGTAGGAGTGGTGGTACACTATATGGACAAAAGTATGGGGACACCTACACATTACACTTACAGGAGCTTTTATGACAGGAGCTTTTATGAGGTGCAATGTGTAGGTGTCCCAATATTTTTGTCCACATAGTGTATAGTTGTGTTCTTTGTAGGAGCTGTGGTGTTTGTTCAACTTAGTGACAAGATGGTGCTTCCCTCTGGAATATGTAGAGAGTGGGTCGTATGCCCACCTCCCTAGTTCTCTGTAAAGCGCATTGTGTTGCCTCTGGGTATGAAATGCGCTATACAAATAAAGCTTTGATTGATTGATTGGTGCTGTTGTAGGCACTTCCTGCAAGTGTCCATCTGACGCATCTGTGCTAGAGCCAAATGTGTTACATGTATGAATGCATCTAGTCTGGAACCTCTCAATTTAACAGAATTCAATTTAAATGGCTCCTTGTTTGTGTTCTCAGTGAAGTGAGAGCCTTGGATTCATCCACATCTCTTCAGCTCGCAGCACACAAATAATATATCACAGAAAGAGGGTGATGAGAGAGAATTCCACAACAGCACAGGTTTTCTAAGTGTGTCCCATTAGTATTTGTGTGAACCTGCTGTATTAGTCTTACCCAACTGTGGATGTTTCCAATGAGGTTGTTCAAGCTAAACTCAGAAATCCATCTGGTACGCAGTGTAAGGGGTTGATCTAAATCAAGACTGTCAGCCTGTACAACAAAGCAACTTGTCAGGTCTTGGGTGAATTACTTTCATCTCTCATTATCTGCCTAACATGCAGAATGCTCAAACTGATGTGATTTAAATTTAACTGAGGCATTTCATAAAGTCAGCAGTAATGTTTGTATAACATTCTGCATATGAGAACGCGTTTGGTCCAAGGAGGCCTCTGACGTTGCAACTAAGCTAAATGACCTGAGGTTTGGGCCTAAAAGCCACAGCCTGCATTATTATCAAATCATGTTTCCCCTCACTTAGACTGATGCACTCTTTAGCTAGTAAATGGGAAACAAGGGGCTTGTGTTAATATGATGGAATTGTAGTGTCATTGCTAATGTCATGGAAATGCATATGCGCCATTTTTGGGGTTGAGACACCCATTTCCCATAATTATGCACTGTATGTGTGGTCTATCGAGAACGTCATGATAACGGAAAACCAAGCACAGTGTGTCATTTAATTCCTTGCTATGTTGTCTTAATTTGTTGGACAAAATATGGCTTGTTTGGATTGCTGCCCGTTTTTGTTTGTTTGTCTCACAATTCCGCTACTGAGAATTAGGCATATGAAAATATGCTTAATCTGGACTGGCCTGATGAATATCTGATATAATGATTACGACCTTGAGCAGACCTGCAGTATAACACACGGGTTGTTAAAAACAATGTCATGACTTGAAAATGTATAATCGGGTGGCCTACTTTCCAATAGGCTATGCTGACTCGAATGTGTGTTTCAGTGTTAGTGCAGATACGTGCATTAACGTGTGCATACACTCCTCGCCCATCCTGACGGGCGGTGTGTAGCCGGTTATCTGGGAGTGCTAACATTGTAGTCTCATTCAATTCACATATTCAACTGTTCCGCGTGTGGACCTAAATGTAGATTACTGGCTGATTTTTTTTCTTCTAAATTAGCCTCCTTTGTTATTGTCCCAATAGTCTGAAACCTACTGTAGTTCACTTGCCATTAAGTAGTCGGTTTATAATTTGTATAGCATATATAGATAGATGGATAGATGGATAGATATATCATGAAGCATGCTGCATATTGTGAGAGGAGAGCGAAATCGTGTGCGCTCTTGACGGAACTCCTGTTCGCTGTCCATGGTGCTGAAAGAAAGCCGGTGCTGAACATCAGATGTGCTTTGCACGTAGAAATATAGAGAGAATATGGGAGGAACACTCCTTGACTGCGCCGTTATGTGTGCTGCGTAGCCGATTCTGTTGGCTGTCATAATCCGTGATGTTCTGACTATCGATGTTTGCTAAAAGGGTTGACTTTACACACAGCAGACGACGTGTCGTGATGCCAAGCCAAACATGTTCCTATAAAGTCCAAGGTGGGGTCCTTTACTCGACATGAATCTTAACTATGTTAATCGACCAAAAGCTCGGCCAGTTGTAGAAAACGATTTTATCGAATTACAATGAAAAATACTCATTGTAAAATATGCCCTTACACACTTGCATGCATCTTGGTCTGTGAGAGAAAGTAGACTAATCCAAGTCGCCTAGATAAATATGCATTGTAGCCTAGGCGATATTTCTTCCAACACAGTATGCCGGATAACACAGGATAAAATGATTTGTTATTCCCGCGTTGAAATGCTTTTATATGGCACTGGAAAGCCACTTGGTGTTCGACTTCAAATTCCATCTTTAGGAAAACGTTTCAACATTTTGAGTGACATGAGACGGGGCGAATAGCATATCTTGTTTGCTAGGACGCTGAGCCCGACGAGGACCATGTATGGCCAATTATATCGAGTCACCACTCTGCATCACTGTGGATGGAGCTACTCCGGGTATACTTCCGCGTGCATGCGTGCTCGTGTGTAGGTTGAATGGATGAAACGGCGACAGCGGAGAGGTATAGCATCGCTGTGATACGGCCCTATATATTTCCTGACAGGACTATCTTCCTTTTAAAGACAACCTCCTTCTGCCCTTGGTTTTCACTTAGTGATGTCGCGTATTTGTGTGGCGAACCTGTAAAGAGCAAGGCAGGCAGAAGCGACTTTTTTAATTATTTGATTCCTTTTATTTCTTCAGTTATTTTCCTTTCATTTGAGACATTCGCTCAAAGGGACCCATTTCTGTATTTTGGTTTAATAAATATTTCATTTCATCATTTTATCTTGTTTGTGTTGATTTGTGTTCCTAAATTTGAACTAAGAAAAGACGGAATTCATCTTTTTAGGCTATTGCCAGGTGTTTTCTTGATTCTCTATTTTCAAAGAGATTGTTTGCCTAAGGACGCCGTAACTTTCATTTATTTAAACGGTAAGATGTTTTACACATTTGCTCATTCACCTGTAACAATTTAAAACCATAATTTGCTGAATTTTTGTATTTTATCCAGTATTAATATAGCCTTTTCTTGTAGCTGACTAGACCATGCGTCGCCTGTGTTGGACGCTGAAGTCGATGTGATCTCTGTGGTACAGCGCTAGTTATACAGTATCTTCAAGATTCAGCTGTGTAGAATTGCAACGCGTAGGACATTATTTAATCCTTGGTTATCTCTTTTTGCGCCTATTCTAAAAGCATGTCCATATAGGTTGCATTCAATACCTTCTCTGGGCGCAAGTATTTGGCTTGCATTCAGTGTGTAAGGATACAACACGTTGCGTTGGGGGATTGTGAGAGCCTACTGCTTGGCTTTTCGGTGACTCGAAAAATAGGCTAATAAACAGGCTATTTGTGCATTTGTCATGTTTAGACTATTGGCTAGTGTAATAGGCCTAGGCACACCATTCATGTTGAGTCGCGTTATTTTGTCCATGAAGAGCCTATACGCTAACCAGCCTTCTGATTCAACTGGATGAGCTGTAAGTTGATGCTTTAAGTTAAATTATAAGATAGGCTACCATTGGTTATTGTTGGACTGTCATCTAACGTGACCTGTATTCTCCGAAGGCATGCATTGGTATTGCAAATATACTCTCAGCCGATGAATTGCTCACCCATTATAAAAAGGCCCAGATATTTAAATTGACTTGCGCAAATGGGCTACAGTAGCCTATGCAGTCTAGCTATTCAAACCGCTTCTGCGGCTGATTCAAACATGCACCAGGATGCACCATCATTCGGAGTTGGTATAAATACATTTAATAAAAGGCAAATGTAGCGCAGGCCTTGCCGTTCAGGCTAACTGCAAATCTGTGCGTCAAGATTGAGTTTAAGATGGATGGCCGAATGCGAATAGTCTTTTGCAGCTAAATAAAATACATTATATCGGAGCTTTCAAAATGACAGGCTACTTGTTTTGCTGGTTGCTTTCTGGTTAGGCCATCTTTCTGATTAGGCTATGGTAAAAATACCTAATTGCCTTTGCACTTTTGAGTGTCTGACGGTGCCACACCACTCTTCAATAGCGTCTCCATCTCTTGTGCGTTCTAGTGTGCCTTGGACAAAAGAGAAACTGTGGTCACGCTTTGGAATGTCTACATATAGGCCTAGGGTTTGAGGTTTACGTTCAGTTAGATACACTGTTGAACAATATATAATAGGTAGCCTATATAACCGAGTTTTACTGAAACTTTCTGTACTGAACTCCACACCTGAGGCAAATTAAATGTTTGCAGCCTCCCTGCGGCAGAGTTGGACCTTCCCAGGTGTCTGATTGGCTGCGGGCCCCTCAGTTTACTTTAGTGGTCGGTTCCCGCCACTCCCCCCCCCTACTCCCTGCGTCTGAACTCTGGCGAGGAGATCATTCATGTTGTATCGCCTTTCATCAATTAAAAAAATTGCTGTGAGCTGTATTGATCAACCAAGGTAAGAGAACTGCGAGGGCGTTCACTGTATCTGATCAATAAGCCAACGTGTAGATAGAATAATATGAAACGCCATGCGCATTGCAGCTGGCTAGTTGGTAAGGTTATTCCACGTGAGCTCAGCTAGCTAAGTTACCACCAGGAGGATCTGCAAACACTGTTCTAGTGTCCGGTCATGTGCACGTAATCTAACTATAAGGAGTCTATGCTTGTATTGAGTTAGCTAGCTCGCTGTTTTATGGAGCTATTACTGGAACACTACGATACGTAGCTAGTTAAAGTTAGAAACGGCTTTCTCAGTTTTGCTTTTTCAGTTTTAACATTAAGCCAACACAAGATGCTAGCTAGCTAGGTAGGCTACCATTGTCAGCGTAGCCAATTTTAGATATGGCGAACGCTTGTTGCACACATGCTTTTCAATTCGTAACTTAATGCTAACGTTGGCTAAACATTTTCCTTGCACTCCTGTCCTCGACCTGGTAATTTGTCTGTAGAGCGACGCTAGCTAACTTTTGTTACTTTTAAGGGTAGCAAACCCCATACCACATGGACAAACTGTATATTTTGGGTTTGGGGGTGAAACGGGCGTGGAGATGGCGAAGTCAACAAACAGGTGTGGCGCATGGCGAGTAATTAGCCAGCGTTTATTGAGGGACTGGTCTGCTGCAAAGATCACTCACTATGCTGATCTCATCTGCTCCATAAGTCATTGATCTTGGGTTGAATTGTATAGTGGCTAGGATGATTCAGACCAAATATCTAGTAGCCTAGAAGGCCCGCAGTACCCTACCTCTGCATCATAATTTGTATCAAGTTAGACAGCATTATGAAGCAACGGAATCGGTTGGTCCCCTCGCACTGTCAGCGGCGTTAGGATTTATCAAACCAAGCAATTAACTACCCAGCCCAGGTGGCGCAGATTAACCTGCATGGCAGCTGCGCCTGGCGCGCACGCCGACCGCGCACTCGTATGTCAAGGTGCCTTCTAGTGCAGCTTTTTGAATATCAAAGCCATATGAGCTTTTTATTCAGTGCAGCTTTTTGCATACCTTAACTATAAGGTTTTTATTTATAACCTTATTTGTCTGCCAATCAGTGCATACTTTGCCATAACTATAGCCTGCTATTGGAAGTCCTTCTGCCTCCTTTGATGAAATTATGTCCCAAAATTATTATTTTTCTGTCCACCATTCCAGAGGGCAGGGTGTGGCTCTTTACTGTTGCCGTCATTCATCATATCACCTCTGGTCCCTAAGTTGGGCCTAGTGTTGCTTGGGGTTTTCACTGATATACACTTTAATATAATAATACAGCTCATAGTCTGAAGTAACCTGGGAGACTAGTAAAGGCAAATTGTCTAGCTGTACTAGCATATGTTTTGATTTTCTTCCATCATGAGCATTGAGCTGTGTTCTATTTAGTGTAGAGTCAGTCCAGTCAGTTAGCATCCCCTAGTGCTTACAGCTGCACTATCTGACCTTGACTTCTGAACAGGCAGTGTGTGTTGATGCCTCAGCAGTGTCTCAGGCATTTGGATTGCAGTGAGTAGGCATTCTGGCGTAATAATCATCAGTCAAAGGTCATGAATAGATTAGGAATTGTCAGGCCAGCAGCTGAAAGTGTGGCCAGATCATTTACCATGAGGCTTCGGACTTGGAGTGCTAGCGGAAGGGGTTCAGGGTGTGGTTCAGCCCGTTAGCGTTCATGTGACTCGCTCCAGAATCGACGCTTGTCCTTTCTCAACTAGCTGTATCTTAACACTTGGGATAACAGAATACCCTCAGGACAGGAACTGAACGCATTGCATTGAATACTACAAAATGGTAGTATTAATAGTCATGTATTAACAGTATTAACAGTAGTATTAATAGTAGTGCAATGCAAAGTCTTTATTATTTTTTCCATAATTCATCAAGGCTGAGAATGAATGCAGGGCATTAAGAAGGCTTGTGTACAATTTATTTTATTGTATTAACATTGTAATGACAGTTACAAATGGAAAAGTTTCAGTGAAGTGGAGACCCTCCTTTGTTTCCACTTGAAATGGTATAGGATCTAGGCCTAGTTAGAAGCATGGTATAGGATCTAGGCCTGGTTAGAAGCATGGTATAGGATCTAGGCCTAGTTAGAAGCATGGTATAGGATCTAGGCCCAGTTAGAAGCATGGTATAGGATCTAGACCTAGTTAGAAGCATGGTATAGGATCTAGGCCCAGTTAGAAGCATGGTATAGGATCTAGGCCCAGTTAGAAGCATGGTATAGGATCTAGGCCTGGTTAGAAGCAGCGTTAAGGCCATTCTCTTCCCATGTTGCTGTCCCCTTTGCATTTGCAACAGATCCCAGCGGTTCAGCTCCTGGGAGTGGTTGTCTGAAGCATTGTTGTGGGCTCAGATATTTTCCTTTCTAAATAAAGAGATCACTGACAGAATGCCTTAAGAGGCAGGAGAAGAATGAGTGAACTTCCAAAGGCCACGTCTCTTTCCAGGTCCCTGTGTTTGGCTGTCACAGATCTGGGATAGTTTACAGCGAGTGGCTCTAGCGTAAAAAAAAGAAATACTACTTCTCTGCCTGCCCCCCCCCCCCCCCCCGCCCGGGACCCTCTCTGCGGTCGGGGGTTTATGTGAGCCCTGTGGTAGATGGCTGGGGGTCGGGGGTTTATGTGAGCCCTGTGGTAGATGGCTGGCATGCTGCGCTCACACCTCCCTGTGTTGGCCACGGCCCCCCCCCTCCCCCGGCAGGTCATTATCCGAGGCCAGCACCGCAGTGTCCTTGGACCCTGTCACTGCGTCACAGACACTCAAACGGACCTCCCAGTGCTCCTGGGCATTACTGCATAGGGCGGGTCCGCGGATTCGCCTTTTAAAATGTAGCTTTTTGTTGACATGACATTTTTCTATACGACCCTCCTTGCTTCAGTATTGAGGCTGGTTCGCAGTTAAGCAGAGCACCATTTGCAGAGCATCCTCCTGTCTTACCTCCCAGAAGTAGGCAAACACTGAATATGTGTCTGGCTACAGGTTAGGCCCTCGTCTAAAGGATGGCGACACCCTCCTAATTGTGGATTGCCTACGGCTGATTTGACTGATCCTGCTGTTATGTTGTTGTAGATATTGAGTTTTCTGCACTTCAAATCCTTTGATCATATTCCCTGCCCATAAAAACATTCAAACTTTCAATTATGATATTGAAATAATATATTCCATTTGTCAGAATTTTGTGATAAGACATTAAATCATATGAAACACACTCTTCATGCCATATCCTCATTGAAGTTATTAGTGGTCAGACATGGAGTAAAGCAGTAAATGTAATATAACCCGTCCTTCAGCAGTTAGACACCTAGTTAGCTTTCATATGGCAGTAGGCTACTATTTAGTATTGTGTATCGTCTCCAGAGTTGTCCAGTTATGGACTAGCTGCTACTGTGACTAATAGAATAGATTTTCCAGGTGCACCGTTGAAGTTTACATTGAACTGTATGCAGCCATTAATGTTAAGGAAATGACGTGTGTGTGTGTGTGTGTGTTCTCCAGAGCACCACCACCGCACCGCTCTTCAAGCTGCATCCCACACATGCTCGGCCAGTTTGATGCAGCTGCAGTCCTCGAAGATCATCTGGGTGATTTGTCTGAGCAGCGCTCTGGGGGAGTGCTAGATGAGTGGCCGTGCCCTCTCTCTGGGGGAGAGCTAGATGAGTGGCCGTGCCCTCTCTCTGGGGGAGAGCTAGATGAGTGGCCGTGCCCTCTCTCTGGAGTGCGTGGTTAAGGGTCTTGCCAGCAGATGTCCGAATTGGTCTGTCATAGCAGGTCTCTCATGGTACAGGTCTCATCAGCAGTGGTCCTGGCCTAAGCCATGGTTTTGTGGAGCCCTACACCTTGAGCTTCAGTTTGCTACCATTCACCTACCTCAGGAGCCTATTTGCTAATAATTCAGTTTTCATAATGTTTTTTTGATTGTTTTTTTTCCTTGATTATGAAATCTGTTTTTTTATTTGCATGTGATGACCACCACCTCCTGCTCAGTGAACGTATTCAGCCTATAGGATCCAGGTCTGCCTGCTCCATTTTAGTGAAATTACTGTATGCAGAATCTGGGAACTGGAAGTAAGCTAGTTTTTCATGAGCTTAATTCATTCATTTAAAGGCCCTTTTTGAGGCTGTCATTCAAATGAGACTCTCTTACATTTCTCAGATTCAATGGCAGCAGTTAAGTGTGTTGGAATCGTTCAATACACTGAGTGTTAGAAAACCTTCCTCAGATTCTTTGTAGGCCTAGCCTATATACGTTTTTAAAAACATCTTGGGCTCGATCATTCTGACATTATCCCTGAGCAGCAGTCACCACCGATGAATAGTATTAAGCAGTAAAGATTTCACTCGTGGCTCTTTACTGTCACCACCAGCTCCAGTATAATGAAAGCCTGCACCAGTGAGACAAGACCAGCTCCAGTTTAATGAAAGCCTGTACCAGTGAGACAAGACCAGCTCCAGTTTAATGAAAGCCTGTACCAGTGAGACAAGACCAGCTCCAGTATAATGAAAGCCTGCACCAGAGAGAGTTGAGGGGGATTACAGTGTCTCCCACCTTGTCTCAATCGATTAACCAGCATTATTCATTCAGCAGAATGTGATCAGCTGCTGAGTCCCACCTCCCATAGCAACCCCCAGGCTGAGTGCCTTTACAACCCAATTAACTAACACCGTCACTTAATCAATGAGCCTCCGAGACTAACCCCACCAGCCCAGGAGCAGGTCAGATGGCCATGACACAACTGAAACAGGGAATCTGATGAGTACTACCCCCCCCCCCCCCCCCCTCCCACACACAGACACACACACACACACACTTGTCAGTAATGCACCAGCAGCATCAGCTGGATATGAAAATGACAGACCTACATTGTGTTGTCACAGTGCTCGTTTGTAGGGTGTTGCGCGCTGGTTGTGCAGTATTGAATAGGCAGCCGGGGTGTCAGAAATCACAAGCCCTCACCTTATTCAAACCCATACGTTTAACTGCAGGGTGTTCCGTGCCAAGGTTCTTAACAGTACCACTAACTAGGCATTCTGAACTTCAGAAAAGGAGCCTGTGCAGGGGGTGCAAAACTTCAGAGGTGGGTGGGTCTCACCCAGCCCTCTGATGGAAAATGTAAAAAGAACCTCATGATGTTTTAACTGGGGCTTTATTTTCCTGACAAACCCTGCTCACTGCTCAGTGAGGCCTCCAGGGGAACAAGCTGCTCCCGTCGCACTCAAATGCCAGCACTAGGGGGAGGCTGCTAGCTGGCTGGCTGCACAGACCAAAACGCCTTTACACAGAGTTTTTGGGAGAAGCTTCTTGCCAAGCTTCCCTTCTCCAAGTGTTTATCTAATGAAATATTTGCGCCTGGCTGCAGCATCTCCGGCGGGATAATGGCCAATGTTTATGCTCGTTACTTATTATTAAAGGTGAAACTTAGAATCAGAGGTGATGAAGTAAGCTGTTCTTTCCAACGCTGTTGGGCGAGCTATGGTATCATAAGCCTCGTTTGGCACTGTAGCCCGTCTTTGCATGAGTCACAGAGACTAAGGATCTGGAGCTTTTTGGAGATTTCGAAATTGATTGCACACTTAAGCAAGGAAGTAAAATACTGGCTGAATGAATCTGTTTGTCAAGTGAGTTAGTTGAAAAGGAGTGCCATGATTACAGGGAGAGAATGATGACCTGAGGCCTGCAACCAGGGTAGGCATTTCGTCATTTTAGGGGCAAGGCCATTTGACCTTCGGTGTCACTCAATTTTTTAGGGCACAAAGGCCACATGCCAAGGCACAAAGGCCATTGAGTGAAATAAGAGGAATTGGAGCAAATACATTTTTAATTTAAAGCAGTGTGTGATCCCTTGAATGGTGTACTGAATTTTTACCACCCAAATAAGATACAATAACTGTTTTCTATGCCCAAAAAGCAACATGAATTAAAGCTGCTTCGCAGCGATGAGGCGGGGCCAGGCAATTTCCGACAAGTTTAGGAGCAATAAGCGAGAGAATAGGACAACAAGAAAGTTGACATTCCAATGTTCATTTTGTACATTCGTATCGTAAAACCTTTGTAAAACATTTTGATGCGTTGTAAGCTCGATTTTGATAATTCAACAATGGTCAATGAGTTTGTGAATTACAGTCTGAAGATCCAGTGTAGCAAGTTTGGTGTTAATTGATTGAAAAATGTTGGATGAGATATGTTTATTAATTTTTACAGGTTTTGTTTGCTTTTCTTCATAATTGAACATTAACTTCAGCAGCTGTGTACTCAGTCAGTTGCCAATCAATCGATTTAGTCATTGTAATCCTCGGCGGGGGTTGGGTAGGGTTGCCAACAGCGATGTCTCCGATTCGTGGAGCTTGTGTTGGATTATGGGTAACGTAGTTTTCTCTGTATGAAGTGTTGGTTTCAGAGGACAGAATTAAACATATTTTAAAAAATTCTATTTTTGAGATAAAATTCTAAAAAAAAATCATACTACATCTTGGATATGTGGCTAATGTTGTCACTTTTTATGAGGACGATCAGCCATTGATTTGGCGAGAATAAATAGGAACTATATACAGAACTGTTAACAGTAAAACTTTTTGATGTGCTGTGGGCTCAATTTTTCATATTTCAAAAATCTGTGAGGATCGTTTGGTAAGGACAGTCTGAAGATACAGTAGATCAATTTTGGTGTCAATTGATCTAAAAATGTGGGAGGAGATAGGTTTGATAGGTTTTACAGTTTATGAAGAAATCAGAGTGATGGACTTCAAAATTCCTGCAAGGTCAAAGCGTATGAAAGTTTTGTCTCACTTGGGCCTACATTCACGTGGTGGTTTTACAGTGATAGCACCTATGGCTGATTTGTTATGATTTTTTTAAGTTTTAAACTTTAGACTGTTGCTGTAGCGCCACCTTCAGGTTTATTGACCTACAATGCAGGTTGAGGACTTTGGGTATACTACTGGAGCTATGTGCAAATCTTGGTGATTTTTTGTCCACGGGAAGTTAGACTCCAGTGGAAGATGGAGAATAATAATAATAATCAAAATTCCTGCAAGGTCAGAGTGTATGAAAGTTTTGTCTCACTTGGGCCTACATTCACGTGGTGGTTTTACAGTGATGGCACCTATGGCTGATTTGTTATGATTTTTTAAAGTTTTAAACTTTAGACTTTTGCTGTAGCGCCACCTTCAGCTTTATTGACCTACAATGCAGGTTGAGGACTTTGGGTTTAGTACTGGAGCTATGTGCACATTTTTGTGATTTTTTGTCCACAGGAAGTTAGACTTCAGTGGAAGATGGAGAATAATAATAATAAGTAAAACATTTTAATGCATTGTAAGCTCAATTTTGATAATTCAATAATCTGGTCAATGAGTTTGTGAATGACAGTTTGAAGATCCAGTGTAGCAACTTTAGTATTAATTGATTGAAAAATGTGGGTTACAGGTTTTGTTAGCTTTTTTTTTTCATAATTGAACATTAACTTCAGCAGCTGTGTACTCAGTCAGTTGCCAATCAATCAATTTAGTCATTGTAATCCTCGGCGGGGGTTGGGTAGGGTTGCCAACAGCGATGTCTCAGATTCGTGGAGCTTGCGTTGGATTGTGGGTAATGTAGTTTTCTCTGTATGAAGTGTTGGTTTCAGAGGACAGAATTAAACATATTTTTAAAAATTCAATTTTTGAGATAAAATTCTGAAAAAAATCATACTACATCTTGGATATGTGGCCAATGTTGTCACTCTTTATGAGGATGATCAGACATTGATTTGGCGAGAATTAATAGGAACTATACAGAACTGTTAACAGTAAAACTTTTTGAAGTGCTGTGGGCTCTATTTTTCATATTTCAAAAATCTGTGAGGATCGTTTGGTAAGGACAGTCTGAAGATACAGTAGATCGATTTTGGTGTCAATTGAACAAAAAATGTGGGAGGAGATAGGTTTGATAGGTTTTACAGTTTATGAAGAAATCAGAGTGATGGACTTCAAAATTCCTGCAAGGTCAAAGCATATGAAAGTTTTGTCTCACTTGGGACTACATTCACGTGGTGGTTTTACAGTGATAGCACCTATGGCTGATTTGTTATGATTTCTTTAAGTTTTAAACTTTAGACTGTTGCTGTAGCGCCACCTTCAGGTTTTTTGACCTACAATGCAGGTTGAGGACTTTGGATATAGTACTGGAGCTATGTGCAAATTTTGGTGATTTTTTGTTCATGGGAAGTTAGACTTCAGTGGAAGGAGAATAATAATAATAATAATATAGGCAAATACAATAGGGTTCCGGCAGCTACGCTGCCTGGCCCCTAATGACATGAGAAACATACTGTAAATAGCCTACTATATTCACTTTTTTGTATCAAATGATGCCTCCATAATGTTGTCATATCAAATGATGCCTCCATAATGTTGTCATAAGTCATGCAATCTTGGGTGAATCATATGGAGCCGAGCAAGCATTATGCCCCTTCACTGGAAATGCTATGTAGCACTATAGTATAGCCAAGCCAACTGACAATCATCCGTGCACTTAGCAGGACAATCAGTTTCAGTTGATGTCTCTTTAGTCACGGCTAGGGCTGTAACGATTATTACATAATCGTCAAACCGCAATTATTTTTTCTGACCGCAATTGTTTTTTTTTGTAGATTTTTTTTTTTTTCATAAAATAAAAATCTGTTGCAGAGTTAGTATGGTAGCAACCCTAGTTCAATGGAATTCTTCAACTTGTTGGCACTTGTCCTATACGTTCATAGCAACTAATGACAAGAGACACTGTATTAAAGAAGTAAAGAAGCACTGATGCATTGTCCACTTCACAAAAAACCCTTGTTTTGGAGGACTGTTTGATCCCTCGATCAAACCCCTGATATGCTCCCTAGCCCTAGAAGCTAAAAGGAATTGGACACGCTGCCCTACGCGTGAACGCGCAAAATGTAGGGGTAGGGCCAAGGGCTAGGGCTAAGAGGGGTATTGGGATTGGGCCATAGTCTTCATTAGGACCAATGAACATGATGCAGTGTGTGGGAATAGTATAGTCTTCATTAGGACCAATGCACCTGATGAAGTGTGTGGGAATAGTATAGTCTTCATTAGGACCAATGCACCTGATGAAGTGTGTGGGGATAGTAGGCTATAGTCTTCATTAGGACCAATGCATATGATGAAGTGTGTAGGAATAGTAGGCTATAGTCTTCAATAGGACCAATGCACATGAAGTGTATGGGAATAGTATAGTCTTCATTAGGACCAATGCACCTGATGAAGTGTGTGGGAATAGTATAGTAGGAGTGGATGAGAGCTCCTATGGTGAGCAGGTTATTGTTGTTTATTGTTGTTGGAAGTAGGCCTAATGTGTGTGTTGCTAATAAAAATCTGTTATTTCAAATTTTCCGTTGCGCTCCTAAATTTCTATGTGCTCCTAGTGAAAAATCTTAGCTTAGAGCCCTGTATTGTAATAATAACAATTATATTTCTGACAATTAATCGTTAAGCAAAATTCATAATCGTTACAGCCCTAGTCATGGCATTATTCTAGAAAGGCAATATAGTGCAACGTACTGTAATTGGGGTAGCTAGCTAGCTATCAATAGCCTGTGTAATCAGATTCTGGATTCTATCTCACTATGCTAACTAGCAAGCTAGTAGGGCAACTTAGACAGGTATTAAAAATGGAAGGTTTGACTCAATAAGTCGGCTATCTACCTAGCACTAACGATGCTGGCTGTCAGTAATGTAATGATAGCTAACTGAAGCTGTGCCTGTGGAGTTGGCTAGCTAGCCATTAGGGCGGGGTTAAAAAAAAAAAAATTAATCGATTCTGAATCAAATGATTCAGAATCGATTCATGAATCCCAAAATTGATCTTTTATTTAAAGAATGAATGAATAAATTAAGGAATGAATAGTTAATTAATTAATTCAATGCATTCATTCATTTTTGGAAAGCAGTATTGATACCCAGCCCTAGTATTGATGTGTTGCATAACTTGGCAGTCATGTAATTAAGGTTACAGCAAAAAAAAAAAAATTTTAGTAACGCTAACCGAATCGATATCGAATTGAATCGTGGTAATCGATTCTGAACCTTGTGAACCTTCTTGAAATTCGAATCGATACCCAGCCCTACTAGCCATCACCCGGCACGAAGAGAGACTTTCTCTGCTCTGGAAATTTATTTTGTAGAAAAAGAATAGTTGGGCAATGGCTAGATTAGCTAAGGCATTTTTAACCGTGTCATATTAGTTATCGATATAGCTAGTCAATGGACTATATGCACAACTCCAGTACTTCCTGAAATTAGACATGCTTCTCTATTTCCTGTCCTACACTATTGGATGATATGATTAATCAGATGTGCCTGACTGCAGCACAATGATCAGGCACATCTGCATAATCATTTCATCCAATAGTGTAAGACAGGAAATAGAGAAGCATGTCTAATTTCAGGAAGTACTGGAGTTGTGCATATAGCCCATTCAGACCTTGTTTGGTTGCTTGCTCTCTCAATGAACCACAACGCAGCAGCAGTCCTTGCAGCTGGTTACGTGTTCCAGTTACACATCGCATCAAAGCCACTAGCAGGCTACAATTGTATACTACCAGTGTAACGTTTTACTTATATCTATGTAGCCTCAATTGAAGTCGTTCTGGAATATCAAGAAAACGACAGGAGACCAGACCACTGATGCTTTTAAAGCAACCTCAAGATTTAGATGGTAGCAAGGGCATTAAAGCCATGGTGGCCGCAGAGGGTACAATTATTTTGGGGGCATCACGGCCAGAGGGAGGGGCATCGATGGCCATGGCCGTCGTGTAATTCCCATCTTGCCTGCAACTTTGCGGGCCTTCACCTGTTCAGATGAGTGCAGATGGAGCTCACTTTAGTCTGGTTCATCCGCTCATCCCCTCATGCTGGGGGGGATGATGTGGAGTGCCAGGATGCCTCAGGGCAGTCGATGTTTTAGGGAGGCGATGATTGATCCATTTCTCAGACTCTTTGCTGTTTGCATACCAAACATAGTCTACAGCATATTTAAAACTATCCATAAGCTATACTTTAGTTTTAAGCTGACTGGAGATGTAGAGAAATTTAAACATGGTCTTGACTAGGCTGTATTGGGCTCCAAGATGACAAACCGAAGGGCTTGAATCAATGATAAGGTGCCTATGCCTATACCTGAGTTATAGCATTGTCCTGGGTTGAGAGACGTGTCGGTGTATTACACATAAATTAGTTCCTTTGAACCATAGCGTTATTACACACACACACACCATTGAGTACTGAGCATAATCTTGGGAGTCGCCAGCAACACACATTACATGTGACAAATCTTGAACCACCAATCTTCCTACTTTTTTTACCAGTTTTGTTTCACTTGATTTCAGTTGGATATTGTGGGGTGTGCATTGCTGGTTGTTTATGGGTCAGGGCTTTGTGACTTACCACCCCCCCACTCCCTCTTTATTTTGGTATGATCTATCTGTATATATCCATCAAGATCCATCAATATTATTAAGAAACAACCTGTTCCCGAGGGGATTTTAGAGGGGCAAGTTTTTCATGAAGCCATTTTGGTTTGTCACAGTCACAGCAAATTGTAGACCAATCCAATCACAGCCAAGAATGTCCTCCCTTTTTTATTGACCCACTGGTAAATTCAGCATGGTGAGTTTGAATTGGAGTGTAGGAGGTAGTTTATTGTGAGCCTGTCATAGTGCTTCACAAGAATAGCAGGTTAAAGTGCTCTAGTTAATCTTATTCTGACAGGGTTAACTAAACAGACACTGTGGAAATACATTGGAAGTGGAGACTGTAAACAATTGATTAAGGCATGTAATTTGCCTCCAACAATACAAAGCAAGTTGTCTTTCCATACACAGTTCAGTGTCAGACTGTTGCCAGTGGCAACATTTCTCTCTGTCTTGTGCTTTTGTACTTGCAGCAAGCCTACATGAGTGGGTTGCAGACATTCATATGTGTATTCACCTGTGATGCCCTCAATATTGAATCGTTTGAATCTCTGACAAGATCAAGAGCTCAGAAGCAGTTTGTACAAACATTAAAGTAAATAGGCATGCCTATTGATGAAGATGCAATCGGGCAGAAAATGGCTGCTAATTACAATCCTGAAAATAATAGGCCTTAACAGTCTAATTGTGTCTACAATATCTCTAGACATCTGCTACGTGTAAACTTGGTGCCCCTGCCAGCCTGGAGACATACAGTACTACTAGCCTAACTTATGATTTTACTAGCAGATGTACTTATTGTAAAGAGTTTACCTACTCTACTACCATTAGTGCTTATATTATGCTGGCCCACTTGATTACCTTGTGCATGTCGAGCATCGTGTCCTCTTCATCTGGAGAAGGCAAGGCTATGGAGGGCCAAGCGGGTCTTCATCAAATGTTCAGTGTTGTCTACCCATTTGCTGACACTTTGTTGTTTTTAACAATTTATTTTTGTTGGTGAAATGGTTAGATCGGTTAGTAGTGATATGCTGGTCTCTGATGACGTAAGGTAATTTGGACATGGATGCTGATGCTGGCAAACATTTTTGAACTGGCTAATCCTATGCAATGCTCATTAATGGCAAGGAGATTGAGGGATGTTGGTGCTAGGGATGGGACGGTTTGAAATTTTCGTATCACGGTTATAGTGACCAAAATTATCATGGTTCACGGTTTTATCATGGTATTGATAAAATATGTTGAAAAAGATCAAAATCGAAAATGATCAAAAAGGCACTAATACATGTACTGAAATAGTTTTTAACTTTTATTTAAAAAAGAATAAACAAAATTAGCAGCATTATGCATTTTTTGTTTAAGAACAGTAAGAACAATATGTAAACAAATCAGATGTGGCATTTGGAATAGGAGCAGTGCATGTTAGAAAGTCGCACCCGTCGAGGTCCATGACGGCACATCGCGTGACGCAAGATGAGAATCATCTGAAGACACAACGGGGCTACCGTTTCCCTAGCCAGTCACAAATAATTACTGTGAAACGTGCCTTCTCTTCTCTTCACATCTCAAGTGATTTTGTCTCCCGGCTGACATTTGAAGCATGTTACTAATCTGGCAAAACTGATCATAACCTGCATTGTTAGGCGGGTGTTTCGTCCGTGTCAGTGCTACAGCTAACTTGGCTAACATTGCTAGTGAAGATAAACTCACCGTTGTGCCAGCAGGGAAAGGCTAGCTAATGTATCATAAGTGAGCCAGGTTAGAGCCTAGCCTACTGGTTTCAACTAACGTTACAATGGCTAACTTAACTAGTCACATGAGAACATTTTGGTCGCAGTCGGAGTCTCGACCTTATAATGTGTTACACTGAAAGTTTCCGTTTCTAGTCTATTATTGAGACAAAAAAGTTAGACAAACAAACCTTACCTTGCATTCACTGTACAGCTGCGGATGATGGTCACGGAGGTGGCACATTAAGTTTGAGGTGTTCCCACCTTTTGCAGACACTTTCTTCTTGCATTTGCAGCACATCAGCATCCTAGTAATATCCAAAATAGGCCCAAACCTCTGATTTTGTCCTTTTTGAAGGAGGAAAAATCTCCGCTGCTGTACTTTCGGCCATGCCGCTAGTGTTGTTGTTTTCGCCTGAAGTCAAAACTCCGCCTACTCGCTGCTACCTGCTACCTGTGTGGCTTTTCCTCGGAAATTGAACAGGGATGACGGTCAGAAAGCATTTAGCATGTTTTTCAAAGTCAGACAGCATTTAGTATGATTTTTTCAGTGACGTAGTTCTGCACGGTTATCTTTTTTTTTTTTTAATGCGCAGTTATCTTGATAAATGAAAATGTAACCGGTTGTACTGTTTTCATGCGGTTCACCGTGATACCAGTAACCGTCCCATCCCTAGTTGGTGCTTTGCGTGCTGCTTGAACAATGCTAGTGAACGTGTCAGCGTAATGCCAATTGGTGGCTCTATGGCTAGCAGCAAATGGAAGAAGTGGCGGCAACCCAATGGATTTGTGCTCTCTGGTTTCAGTACATCCCTCTGTGAAGCACCCCCATTCATTCAGCTAATTGCCATTTCTCATGCTTCTTATGGCTGCCCAGACGTCTCCTGTATATCCCCCAGTCCTGTTCTTTGCTCCAGATGAATTGTGACAGTAAAACGTTGTCTTTTTGTGCCTCTGCTGGAGTGAAGTCAATGTGCATGGGCAGCCAGTGCCAACCCTCACTGCTATCCCCAACAATGACATGTGCTCACCACTGACTGTTGCTGCTGTTGATCTAACATCCAGTACTTTTCTGTGTCCACATTTGCAGACGGCAACTCCACACTAACATGGCAGTCAGACTGTGCGATGTGGCTTCTCTGCTTAGAAGTGGTTCGTGGGCAGCTGAGCCTTGGACTGGGGTCTGTGGCACTTCTTCTTGGATTCACTTGGCCAGTAGCACTCAGAGCTCAGGCCATACCAATGACTTAAGCTCCCAGTCAAGTTTGGATGCCCAAATCAAATTTACCAGAACCACATGTGTTCAAATTCGACAGCGCTTTTTCAGTTTGGTTCAAAAAGCTCTTTCCAAAATGGTGCCTTTGTCATTTTTCTGTATTGGTATGGTCTAAACCTGCATTCTACTACTTTGATGTTGACTGTGACTTTGAATGTATGCATTTTGAATACAGTCAGTGTCGTATTTTAACTTAGCCTGCACTGTATGTCCTCTGAGCACATTTAATTTAGCCTGTATAAAATTGAAGAAAAGTTTGTTTTTGAAAATGTTGGTTAGTGCTATGATAAAAATTATATATATAAAAACATATTGCTTCTGATTGGACATGTTAACAAAGGATGCCTCTTCATTACTTGCCGGGAGATGCTTCAGACTGCAGGGCATGAGCTAAGGATAGCCTACAGTAGCACTTAAAAAGCCTGTCGTGCGGTCTGTGTATTCACACGGTTGCCCAATCAGTGACAGAGTTTAATTTCTATTTTTTTGTGTTCATTACACACAGGCTATTCAACTGAATGACACCGCTGACGGTTAATTTAAATTCAATAGCTTTGCCTTTGAAAGGTATCTGCTTATGTAGCCCAACACAAATCACGTTCTGCTTTATCCAAATGTTGAAGAGCGTCGCCTTCCTTCATCCTGTAGAGGAAAGGACATCAGTCTGCCTAGCTTAGGATACAGCTGTAGTGACCGTCATGGTGGGCCTTTGGATATTACTTTAAAGGTGCAATTTAACTTTTTTTGTAACAACTCAAGTTCCCACCAATATATCAGCACTTTGCCAATAAAACACAGTTGCATCCACCAAGAGACCCTGCACAGGACTTTTGTCCAAAAAGTAGGATACAAACTAAAGTTACAGATTGCACCTTTGAGAGACAATACTCATTTTCTGGGGTTAGTCGTCTCTCCCCAGATGGTCATATTGAAGATGCCATCAAATGGAGGTCTTGATCCTGTGTTCCAGGACTGATTTAATGGTTAGTGTATCATGAGTTTGCCAGGGATAACAGCTTTCTATGTATCATAGTGGAAATCTGCCAGTAGCATAAGAACGATGTAGGCAAATAGGAGTCTTTAAATGGCAGTCACTGTAGATCTAACGAGACGACTATGCTTCCCAGTGTAACAATGTACTCAAACCTTTTAGCTTTGTTTATACTCTGAAAGACATGATTGTTTTTAAGCTGATTGAAAGAAGCATTTCTGAATTTTATCTACCACGAGAAAGAATGCAAATTTAAATCACCAAGCATTCCAGACTGTGCCGTGTGTGAAGAGCGTCCTTCTTTGACTGTCCAATTCCTGCTGCTTAATGTTTTTTTTCAGCATACAGTCCTGACTTGACTCTCTCTGTCTCTTTAGCAGGTGATCGCTGCCATGGAAACACAGCTGTCGAATGGGCCCACTTGCAACAACACAAGCAACGGTCCCTCCACAATCTCTAACAACTGCTCCTCTCCTGTGGAGTCAGGCAGCATAGAGGACAGTAAAACTAACTTGATAGTCAACTATCTGCCTCAGAACATGACCCAAGAAGAGCTGAAGAGTTTGTTTGGGAGCATTGGGGAGATCGAGTCCTGTAAACTAGTGAGAGACAAAATAACAGGTAACGTACACTGGAGCTGTTGGCTCTGTTTGTTTGAGGTGGACATTGGAGGAGCTTCCAACTCTACCGTAGGCAGTGGTGTCTCCTACTGCATTGGCGCTCAGTGCATGTTTCTCCATAGCTTAATGCCTTTGATCTCCAGTGACTGAAATATGGAACTTTTTGTGCATTTTATCCCCAGTTAAAGCTGGGGTCTTGCATTCTAATATTATACTTAAGGAGGCAAAAGAGGACTCTCAGTGGGCAAAATATTGTAATTAGATGGGATATCAAAGTGAAAAGTATTAAATTAGAAGACTTATCCAGCAGCAAACCCGATTGCCTTGTGATAATTAAGTGCTGATGTAATTGTTTAAATATGGCTGGTTTAGTTTGCACCATAGTAGGCTGGGGTGAGTCCTCTTCCACGCCATGAGTAACGAAGCCCTGCTGAGGAATGCTGACCCCGGAGGAACCAGGACTGTTGCATTGAGCCTATGTTCTTCTGTAGGGAAAATTAGGCTTCCTGATTGGCTGTGATCGTTTACAAGGTTGGAAGAGCCAATCGAGACAGCCTATATCCTTGTGTTTGACATCCTCAACTCCGTAGATTTCTGGATGTTACTGTTATATATATGAGTTTCTGTTGGCGGATCTTATCCAGGGTGGATTGATGCAGCTGGTAGAAGTGCGTTTTGACGTGGCCTTTCGCACGTGAATACGTAGGTATTGTCTGATGCTGCTGGGTTAGAGTTCACCGTTAGTCAAGGTTACCCAGACCTTCCTCCCATCTGTTCCTCATAGTCACTCCGTCAGACTCCCAGATACTTGGAAAGCAGTCACCAGAGAGAGGGGGAGCAGCGTTTCACCAGAGAGAGAGAGAGAGGGGGAGAAGCGTTTCACCAGAGAGAGAGAGGGGGAGAAGCGTTTCACCAGAGAGAGAGGGGGAGAGAAGCGTTTCACCAGAGAGAGAGAGAAGCGTTTCACCAGAGAGAAGCGTTTCACCAGAGAGAGAGATAAGCGTGTCACCAGAGAGAGAGAGGGAGAAGCGTTTCACCAGAGAGAGAGAGAAGCGTTTCACCAGAGAGAGAGAGGGGGAGGAGCGTTTCACCAGAGAGAGAGAGTGGGAGAAGCGTTTCACCAGAGAGAGAGAGAGAAGCGTTTCACCAGAGAGAGAGAGAAGCGTTTCACCAGAGAGAGAGAGGGAGAGAAGCGTTTCACCAGAGAGAGAGAGAGAGAGAAGCGTTTCACCAGAGAGAGAGAGGGGGAGAAGTGTTTCACCAGAGAGAGAGAGAGAGAGAAAGCGTTTCACCAGAGAGAGAGAGAGATGGGCGTTTCACCAGAGAGAGAGAGAAGCGTTTCACCAGAGAGAGAGAGGGAGAGAAGCGTTTCACCAGAGAGAGAGAGGGAGAGAAGCGTTTCACCAGAGAGAGAGAGGGAGAGAGAGAGAAGCGTTTCACCAGAGACAGAGAGAGAGAAGCGTTTCACCAGAGAGAGAGAGAAGCGTTTCACCAGAGAGAGAGAAGCGTTTCACCAGAGAGAGAAGCGTTTCACCAGAGAGAGAGGGGGAGGAGCGTTTCACCAGAGAGAGAGAAGCGTTTCACCAGAGAGAGAGAGAAGCGTTTCACCAGAGAGAGAGAGAAGCGTTTCACCAGAGAGAGAGAGAAGCGTTTCACCAGAGAGAGAGAGAGAAGGAGAAGCGGAGAAGCGTTTCACCAGAGAGAGAGAGAGAAGCGTTTCACCAGAGAGAGAGAAGTGTTTCACCAGAGAGAGAGAGAAGCGTTTCACCAGAGAGAGAGAGAGAGGGGGAGAAGCGTTTCACCAGAGAGAGAGAGAGAGAGAGGGAGAGGCGTTTCACCAGAGAGAGAGAGAGAGAGAGAGAAGCGTTTCACCAGAGAGAGAGAGGGAGAGAAGCGTTTCACCAGAGAGAGGGAGAAGCGTTTCACCAGAGAGAGAGAAGCGTTTCACCAGAGAGAGAAGCGTTTCACCAGAGAGAGAGAGAGAGAGAAGCGTTTCACCAGAGAAGCGTTTCACCAGAGAGAGAGAGAGAGAAGCGTTTCACCAGAGAGAGAGGGGGAGGAGCGTTTCACCAGAGAGAGAGAGAGAGGGAGAGAAGCGTTTCACCAGAGAGAGGGAGAGAAGCGTTTCACCAGAGAGAGAGGGAGAGAAGCGTTTCACCAGAGAGAGAGGGAGAAGCGTTTCACAAAAGAGAAAGAAGCGTTTCACCAGAGAGAGAGAGGGAGAGAAGCGTTTCACCAGAGAGAGAGAGGAGCGTTTCACCAGAGAGAGAGAGAAGGATTTCACCAGAGAGAGGGAGAGAGAGAGAGAGAGAAGCGTTTCACCAGAGAGAGAGAGAGAGAGAAGCGTTTCACCAGAGAGAGAGAGAGAGAGAAGCGTTTCACCAGAGAGAGAGAGAGAGAGAGAGAGAGAGAGAGAGAGAGAGAGAAGCGTTTCACCAGAGAGAGAGAAGCGTTTCACCCTGAAACGTTCACAGCATCAGGGCCTGTTGCAGAGACCCGTCCCTGTGAGACACCGGAGGACATGAGAACCAGCCCCCTGATGGCTTGTGTGCAGCCCCCTAAATTAACTTAATGTAGGCCTAGTTATTTTCTTGGTAATCACAGATCATTTATAATGATATATCTAGACCCCAGGGTACCACTCAGTCTTCATTAAATAACCACAAAAAGAGAAGAAAAAATGCACGCAACCACCTCTGGCTTTAAAATATTCATAATGTTTAATATTTAATATACAAAGCTTACGTACAGCTGACCAGCATTCAAACGAGATGCTGTCTATTTGCGTGCTTCTCTGCGCTCTTCACCTAGTAATGGTTTGTCCCAAGTCTATAAATGTAGTGTGCTCTCACAGAGTATTTTTAGCCAAGTGCATTCTTGTCCCAACTTGCCTAGTGCTGCATTGCACTGTATTGCTTTAGGGACTCCTCTCCTCTAAAACACCATGAGCCATAATTCTCTAGCAGTGAACGGCAGGGCCAGCACGACCCAGTAATGGCTGTGTTGGCTGCTTTCTGCTTGTGCCTCATTTTTGAAGGAGATGCATGAACACGGGCCTAACTGTCACACAAGGCATATGGCAGATGAATATTCCCCGCAGAGTTAGGTACATATTGGACATTTGAATGGCTTTGCATGGAAAACGGTTGTGATTTGGTCACAGCTCTTTTAATTGTCCTGTTATTCCTCATACACATTGGTTAGTTTCCATGGCTGAGAAGTGACCACGCTTGCATCTACCTTGTGAAGCTGGAACAGAGTTGACAAGTGATCTGGGCTTAGATTGTACTTGAGCATGTTTGGTGTGAACAGGAGAAGCAATGTTCAGCGCTGTCTGTTTTTGGCGAGGGAGTAGATTCAAGCTCACCAGGCTACATATTTAACAGCAGGCGAGAAAGGTCTGAATGATTAACATGCGTTTCAAACTTTTATTTGAAACCACCCTAGTGTGAAAAAGACCCTCCAATCCACTACAATCCCCCGGTTCCACATTTCTCTGCTCATCAGAACAATAGTTCACCAGGTGTAGCTTGAGATGGTGAAGGATGTTTTCATTTAGAGATTTAACAATATGAAAAATTCACATGAAGATTTTAGTGACCAAAATTATCACGGTTATCAGTATTATCATGATATTGATTGATGAAAATGTTCAAAAACGACTGATAGACGCTGAATTATTTCCAAGTTTTATATTGATAGCAGCACTATGCACTTTTTGTTTGCATAAACATGAAAATAATGCATCATCAAAATGCATTATTCGTCGTTCAAACGTCATTCACTGCTTGCATCTCAAGCTGCACCTGGTGCCTGGGACTGTTGCTAACTTTGGTTGATGCTGGACAGTATTTAAAGACAAAAAAAGTTAAACACTGCTTTAATGACATTTTCTTTGCATTAAATGTAATCAAATCTTATTATAGTTTATCATTTATACCAGTTATCGTTACATCCCTATTTCCAGGTACCGTTAATAGAATGCTGGATATAACAGGAACAGACATGTTGGATTAGTCATTTTGGGAGATATAACAATGGGCACGTGGGTTTTTACTGAGGTAAACGATGGTCATGTTCGTGGGTTATTACTGAGGTAAACGAAGGTCATGTTCGTGGGTTTTTACTGAGGTAAACGATGGTCATGTTCATGGGTTTTTACTGAGGTAAACGATGGTTGATGTTCGTGCTCTGCACTCTGCTGTGTTTCTCTCTCTGTATTAGAGTCCACACACGCTTGTGTGCTGGATGTACTGTAGAATTGCAAAAGTTAATGTTTTTGTCAGAAATGAATCGTTTATTCGCTTTTCCAGCTCCAATTACACTATCCCTGAAATTATCATACAATCAGCTACCAATAGCTGGAGATGCTAGCATTATTCGAGCAATGCTCATAGGGCTACAGTGAACACATAGGGCTGCAGTTGCCAATATCCCTGATTCTTGATGTATTCTGTGCACTTTAAAAACTGCATATCTTCATAAAAATAAAAAAACTGCAAACCACCATCACTTTACCCTCTTTTTTGATTTGACTGGTGTTGTGACTGAGTCTCCCCGCCCCCAGCCCCTGTGGTGGTGTGTTTAGCGGAAGCGAGCCCCGCCCCGGTGTGCTGGTGCCACCCTCGTGTGTTAAACAATCACCAGAGAGCTGCATCTCTCTCTCTGCTGTGACTTCTCTGCTGCAGCATCTTAGCCTTGATGTCGCTCTTCCTAGCTCGCAGACATAGACTTTTCCCCAGGCTGGGTACCATCTCCTGTTTAAACCAGCCCCATCCACCCTCGCCGCCTGGCACGTCATGGGAGCCAATTATGGCGTAGGCAGATGTTTGAGGAGGCCGGCCCCCAACTTTAACAAAGGGGATGTGGGGGGGGGGGGGGGCGACGGTCGGGCTTCCATAGGAAGACCTAATTGCTGCCTCAGATCCGGTGTTCTCTCTCAACATAGCAGAAACCACCAGGGGAGGAGGGCTCTGTTTGCCCTCCAGGCTCCAGAAGAGGAGTGTCATCTCACAAGCTCATTTCAAAGGCTCTCCACATTTCTCCTGGCTATAGCACTCCCCGAGATGCAAGGTGAATTTAAGTTTATGAACTGCTCTTCATAGCGTGTGTGGAGCCCATGTGAGCGGTGACTCATGGTGTTAACCCAGATAAGGAGACGGAACGGGAGGTGAAGCTCCACCATTAATAGCATTTGGCATGGGCAGAATCTTGTTCTTGAGAGGGAGCACTTTAGATCCACCCTTGACTCTGAATCCCTATTGAACCATGAAATCTGCACATTTGATGCTGTCAATATTAGCCCTATTATGTAGGTGTCTGTGAACTAAGTTTCAGGGGTAATTTGTGTGTGCTGCCAAAGGAATAAGAAAATGGACTTGGCCAGCCAATTTCAAGCTAATCATACGAGGTTTCTATTTCATTTTGTGTTTATTAATGAATTTTTCTGAAGTTGTTGCTTGTTGTGAACTTGACCGACAGTGAAATTGCAGAGACCAAACGGAGTGGGCGAAGGAAATTGAATTGCCAGTGTGCACATAAGGAGTGGGTGTCAATCTATTGTAGATTTCAGAGCTAAATGATGGATGGGTGGGGAAGGTACTGCAAACTTCTGCTGTGTCTGAGATGACTCACTGTGAACCGAAGTAACAGGCTACCATTGGTAATTGAAGACGTGCTGAAGGGGATGGGCCCCAGCTTGAGGGCCAAATCGGCAGCTGTTTCAAATGGGAGACTGGTTAGCCTTGCGCCTGACTTCCTGTGTTCAGCTGCAACATCCTGGGTCTTAGTGGCTGAAAACTCAGAAGACTTGATTGTGACTTGGTTGCATACTGTAGTTGGATAAGGAAGGTTGTCATTATGGCTCTAGGCATGGAGCTACATTAATCAGTCCTGTACTACTTTTTGATTTGAATAGTTTTTATTGCCAAGAAGTATTTTCTGTCCTCTTCAACATGTTAAATGTGGATTTGATCTTAACTAAATGTATGTAGCTCATGGCTGTTAACTTAATAATACTAACATTTCAGAATGCCACTCCGCTCTGGATGAAGTTTACAGTGTGAAGTCCTGACCACAGCGCAATGCCGTTCTAAGATGTGTATTTGTGGTCTTCTTGCAGGGCAGAGTCTAGGTTATGGATTTGTGAATTACGTGGACCCGAAAGATGCAGAAAAAGCCATCAACACCTTAAATGGACTGAGACTCCAGACCAAAACCATTAAGGTAAGCAGTGGTGGGCGCATTCTGTGCTTTCTGCCCATTCTACACCGATCTGTCACGTTTGCTTACGGTGGAACGGATAGCCTATTTCCCAAGGCCGTCTAAAAAATATTAGTCTCTTCTAACGTGAGCAAGGGATGAAATCGTCCCTGTGAAATCCTTCTCCATATTTAAGAACCCCAAAGTACAGAGATAATATCCTCATATTTTAACTCCATTCCTGCTAAGTCAAGTCAAACAGCTGCCAGCTGAACGGAGAGAGAAAATTGAGTCTTTTGTTAATATCTGCTGCAGCGCTGGGGCCTGGCGTTGAGCTACAGAACAGTTCCTGAGGTGGCGTGTGCAGCGGCGTGGCGCTGGGTACAGGGGCGGCGGCTCCCATTAGCATTCATCAGGCGGCGCCGGACGAGATGCGCCGGAGAAAAACTCATTTGCTTCATACAGTGCATCAGGACATTGTGAGCGGCGGGCTCTGATTTATTGGATGTGATTTTCCACGGGGGCCGTCATGCCGAGAAGCAGAGAGAGCAAGCGAGAGGGAGAAAATGGCTGCATGGAAAGCCGCATTCAAACAATAATGAATGGATTTTCAATGGCACCAAATTGTGTACTGCAACCTTGATTACCGTAAATATATATTGAGGATGGGGGAGAGATGTGGCATGTGGTTGCTACCATTGTATTTGGGTGATTGGAACACTGAGGTATATTTCACCCCTCTTGCCCCCGCCCCCTCAGCCTGTAGTCAGAACCTGGAAGTTGAACACCAGTGGGGTTTTTTCCTCTTTTTTTTTTTTTTTTTTCTTTTTCATCACACATCATCTAAATCCTCCAGCTGCTCTGTCAGAAGTGCAAATAAACCCCGGTGAGCTGTTGGAATATACTTTGCAAGTATTAGCATCAAATGAAGTGTGAAGGTGAGACTGGGGGAGGAGGCGGAGGGGGGAGCTGGGGAAGGGAGTTAGCTTTCACCTTCACCTTGCCTGCGTCCGCCCCCCCCCCCTCCTCCGGGGTGGGGCGAGAGCCAGCGGGGGTCGCATCGATCGGTGTGGGGGGGGGGGGATCCTATTTGGAGGTTTAATTAAAGGGAGTGAATTTTATTGATACGATCCATCGGGCGAGATTGCGGCGCGGCCTTGGCGGAGGACCATTTAGCGGGCCTGACACTGTAATTAAATCGGACCGGGCTGTTCCCTCCAGATAATAGACGGTCCTGTCAGACACACAGACCTGCAGCCACACAGACGCAGGTTCAGCCTCCACACTGTCCACACACACACACACACACACACTAGGCCCATCTAGATAACACAAAAGCTACACACACACACACACACACACACACACACACACACACACTAGGCCCATCTAGATAACACAAACACTACACACACACACTAGGCCCATCTAGATAACACAAACACTACACACACACACACTAGGCCCATCTAGATAACACAAACACTACACACACACTAGGCCCATCTAGATCTCACAAACACTACACACACACACTAGGCCCATCTAGATCTCACAAACACTACACACACACACTAGGCCCATCTGTAGGCTACACAAACACTACACACACTAGGCCCATCTATAGGCCACACAAACACACTACACACACTAGCCCCATATATAGTCTACATAAACACTACACAAACATAAAGCCCATCTATAGGCTACACAAACACTAGGCCTCATATAGGCTACACACACTAGGCCCATCAGTAGACTATACAGTCTCTACACCTTAGGTCCATCTAGTCTACACATTCTACACACAGTAAGCCCATCTACAGGCTACACACTACATATAGTACAGCCATCTACAGGCTACACACACTACATATAGTACAGCCATCTACAGGCTGTGTGTGTGTGCCCGTGTGTGTGCACGTGTCCTTGCGTGCGTGTGGGAGAGAGTGAGAAAATGCACACAGAAGAATGATTGTGTGCTGAGGAAAATGAATTGATATGACTGCTCATGGGTGTAATGATGTATTGATCAGCAGCACCTGCTAGATGACTATCTGGTCCCCCTCTGATTTCTATTACTTTGCTGTGTTTATGGACAAATGTTGATTTATGACTAGGCTGGAGACATTAGTTAGGCCTATTGCCGGAGAGGCAGAACCCACCCTTCTAAATCTGATGGCTCAAAGAAAACCAATGGACACATTAGTCAACACGTAGGCTTGGTCATCTCAGCCCATTCAGTCCTGTACAGTATTTATGGTTCCCACTCCGTTGCTTTTAATAGGACATCGAGATCCCTTCACCACTGCGGAGCACTTCACCACTGTTCTGTTCAATCTGAAGATAAACTGATCCTCCACCCCCCAAAATCCATTCAAACGCCTGTCATGCCAAAAAAAGAATTTTCACCACTAAAAGTTTAATTTAAAACCCGTCCTTTCTGAGCGACTGCCCTAGAAAAGAGAAGCTAAAGCCCGAGATGTGAGACGTGTAGGCCCGGCTATGTTTGTTGTTTTCCTTGATGCAGAAACACTTAACGTGTGTCCCACTCTGGCTGTGCTCTCTCCCAGCTGTTCAGACATGGCCTTGCGTTTGCAGAATGAATATGCATTTCTTCAGCTCTCCCCATTATTGTGGCAAACGTATTTTACTGCATCTATTAATGCGCCTGCGGGACTACAGTGTATATCAGCAGTCTGCTGCTAGGGCAAGCCAGCACCAGGGGTTTTGTCTTTTAAAATGTATAGGTATTAATTTGCTTGAGAGAGACTGGCTTCACAGGTATTTTCTGTGGTGGCACATGTGATCATATTGTGTGTTTGTGTGTGTGAAGAGGAAGGCTTACGTTCCTTTTCATTGACTCCCTGTTAGGTGTCCTACGCTCGTCCAAGCTCAGCCTCCATCAGAGATGCAAATTTGTACGTCAGTGGCTTGCCAAAAACCATGACTCAGAAGGAGCTGGAGCAGCTCTTCTCTCAGTACGGACGCATCATTACCTCGCGCATTCTGGTGGACCAGGTGACCGGTGAGTAGGAGGTGATGGAGACCCCTCCCCCACTTTGGTTGTTCTCTGTCTGTCTGCAGTGCACCCCCCAGACTGTCATTCTGACAGAACGCCCCAGCCAGCCCAGAGGAATACATCAGAGCAGAGGTGCAGTATGTGGTCCCCCAAAATGCAATTTTCCACCGGAGCCGTTCATAAATATGCATAGATGAATAGAATATGAAATGACTGTGGAACAGCGAGACTCTGCGCCTGGCGGTAATCCCCCCCCTGCCCCCCATCCTCCTTCCCTCTCTGCTTCCCTCTCTCCTGGCCTCAGGCCCCAAGGTGTACCTGTAACGTTGTATTCCTGGCAAGAAATCAAATACATTTACAACAGTTATAATCTCCTATTTCCCAACTGCCACGTGAAAATGGAATCCTTATGAAATACTAATAAACAGAATCTCTTCTCCTCACGAGCCCATTCCCCCTGCTCTGCTGTAGAATTGTACAATATTCTCCCACGGCAAGGATCAGAGGCAAGGCCTCCCTCCGTCTGTCATGTTGCCAGGGCCATTTTGGGTTGGTGTTCTTTAATTTAAGAAAGTGATTGCAGAGCATGTGTGTTCTACCACTTACTGTAACTCATATACCCTCTGGGTTTGTCAAGAGCCAGTCATTTATGTTTCCCTCATCTGCAAATATCTTCAATCCTGTATCTTATTGCCTACATGGATATCATAGCCTCATGGGGCGCTGGCTGCTCTGATCTGGTAGGGACTACTTGCAATTAACTAACAAACAGTCTCCATCTTTGAGAAATGACCCAGTTTGACCAAAATGTTATTTATATTTGTAATTTTGTCATGGATGAGCTCTCAAATACCAGATGAAGTATATTGAAATGTTGAGTCACAGTGGACGGATGAATGAGCAGACCTGCTTTGCACTCATCTAAACACAGGCTATGACGTTTCCCCAGGAGTCACATCTAAACACAGGCTATGACGTTTCCCCAGGAGTCACATCTAAACACAGGCTATGACGTTTCCCCAGGAGTCTCCAGAGGGGTGGGCTTCATTCGCTTCGACCGGCGAATCGAAGCTGAGGAGGCCATCAAGGGCCTGAACGGGCAGAAGCCGCCAGGCGCCACCGAGCCCATCACGGTGAAGTTCGCCAACAACCCCAGCCAGAAGACCAGCCAGGCCCTGCTGTCCCAGCTGTACCAGTCTCCCAATCGAAGGTACCCAGGACCCCTCGCACAGCAGGCACAGCGCTTCAGGTAACAGGGACTTACATTCTGATTAGAGCCCAGTAAAAACGCTACATGGAATCTATTGATCCTCCCTGGATATTGGTATTAGCATTTAAATTGTCTCTGGAGATTATCAATATCCTGGCCAGAATTGTTCCAAGTAATTTCCATATTAAAATGTAGACCTCGCTGTGTCCCCCCTGTTCATAACTGCCCTCTTAAGAAGCTGTGAATGTGGAATGTTTGAGTATTTTGGTTGAACATTTTGCTGTGAAATTGGTAAATTTGATGAATTTAAAACCCTATAAAAAAGCATATTTGATTATTTTCACCCACCCCATTTCATATGAACCCAAGGGATCACTCATTTAATTACAGGATAGTAAATTACAATTAATCCTAGACCATAGTCAGTGGATTAGGGTTCAGAATGTGTTTGACAACACGAGGGCATAGAGCTCATTGGGGGGTTGTTTAGAAACTATTTTCTGTGTTGTCTGTTAGTGATACGTGTCTTCCTCCTCTCGAGCGTATGCTCTGACAAAAGTCAATGTCCTCAGGAAAGAATTTCCTGCGGACAAGCTGTGTTGAAATTCCACTAAATGTAGTTGGTCTGTGCATTCCCATCGTTTAGGTCTTTAGCATATTCTATGCAAATGTATCCATCAACCGCATCCATGTAACTCAAGCACTGTACGTCAACTAACACATCTTGTTTGATTTCTAGGTTGGACAATCTGCTAAACATGGCCTACGGAGTCAAAAGGTAATTGATATTTTATTTGACCAGTGAGATTTAATTCTGGATTCCTTGGTCTGTCTGAAATGACCCAACTCATAGTCTCCTGAGATGTTCCAGGCTGAGCAGTAGGGAATTCATGGAACACACATTGCGTCTTCTTCCCATCTTAGATATTGTTTAATTTTTATTATATTTTTCCCCATGACTCCGTCTGGTTGGCCATGTGTGTGGACTCCAGGGCTGGTTTGTGTGTGTGTGTGTGTGCGTGTGTGCGAGGTTCCGAGGTGAGTGCTGTTCTTGGCTCTGAGGCTGATTCAGCCAGTCCGGAGAAAGGCCGGTGATGGGTCACATGTCACAGATTGAGCGCCTACCTGCTCCTATCATCTTGGGCATGCTCTCGGCATCCGTCTCTGACTCCTCCCCCTGCGCTGGACTCCTCTCTGGCTGCTGACATCTTCAGCCACTCTGCGTCCCCCCACGACTTTCGTTCCACCCCCACTCCCACCACCTTCGTTCCATCCAACTTGTGGAGTTAATGCAATTTAGTGAGGAAATACGTGTGATGAAAAGACCCGACTCATTCATGTGCCTATCCTTTTGAGTCCAAAGCTTTTAGTCAGTAATTCATTGCACTTCATTGCATTCCTGCTATTCACCTTGATCTATTATTAAGTGTCCTGTCCTCTTTCAAACAATGAGTTTGAAGTCATCAGCTACCTCAGGAATCTCCAGAATGGCAGTTTTGTTTGAGCTCAATTTCATAGAATTCCTCCCTGAAGCCCGATTGAAGTTCAGTCCTTAAGAGCTCAAAGGCCCATCACTTGGCGATGGTAGTGTGGTTCCTCCCCCCTCCCCGTCTGCATGCTCGGTGGCTGGTGTCTTGGTTGCCAAATCTCTCTCCGGCTCCTTGATGCTGGGAGCACACCTGTCATGGTGCATGTTCCCCGAGAGGACAACTGGAGCAGTTAATCTCATCTGACACCTGCTGAAATAATTCATGCCCTCCCATGCACTTTGGGTTTTTGTTTCTTCGAACTGCAAAGACACATTTACGTATGTGGGAGTGGGATTTTGGGCAACTTTATTCTAGTCTTTTGACTAAATATAAAATGTAATCTTGTGTGATATCCCTTTTTGTTAGTGTTTTCTAGGAAACCCTTCACAGCCTACTTTTAGAAGTGGGCCATTCATGCCATTTTCCCTAAGGAGCTGAGAATGAGACATTTTGTATTTGGCACACATTTGTCTCAACAGTTAACTGTCATTGCCAATGGTCATAGGGCCTTACTATATAGTAAAATAACTGAACTAAAATAAACTAAAGTTACCCCATGATATGAGAAGTCAAGTTTTAAATTGGGTATTTTTAATGAACAACGCCAACTAATAGCCCTTTGTTCTGGGTTAATACTGGATGTTTAAATCAGTCTTGCTGTGTAACACAAATGAAGAACTAAATCTATGAGCCCCTTCTGACTGTGCTGAGGTGGTCATTGTAAACACAACTAGACATAAGATGTACTGAAACGAGAGGCTTACAAATGTAGCTTTGGAGCAATGTAAACATTTCCTGAACATGAAGTAGGTTATTTTTCACATGGATGCCTGTAGTACCCCTTGTCAGATTCCATTTGGGCCTTATGAGTGATAACTTTTATCTTCAGTAATAGTTTGCTGTATGTTGACCTGTGCTTGTCTGTGTGTTGTGCAGCAGGTTCTCCCCCATGGCCATCGACGGGGTGACCAGCCTGGCTGGTATCAACATCCCAGGTCACGCTGGGACCGGCTGGTGCATCTTTGTGTACAACCTGGCTCCAGACGCAGATGAGAGTATCCTCTGGCAGATGTTTGGGCCGTTTGGTGCTGTCACAAACGTCAAGGTCATCCGCGACTTCAACACAAACAAGTGCAAAGGGTTCGGATTTGTCACCATGACTAACTACGACGAAGCAGCCATGGCCATCGCCAGCTTGAATGGATACCGCCTTGGGGACCGAGTTCTGCAAGTCTCGTTCAAAACCAACAAAACGCACAAAGCCTAATACCCACTCAGATTGTTTCTAGAAAACTCTACAGAAAATGGAAAAACATGAAAAGGAAATCTATCGACCGTAAACTTTCTACATTAGTAAAAACATCTTTGTAAATCACTGTTACGAAGGGAAACTATATTTAGCGTCCAACAATGTGATTTTCTTTGTTCCTTTTTTTTTTTTCCTTCATTGCTAGGCATTGAAACTTCTTACTCTACTTTGTTCAACCAGAAAAAATACTGCAGGTTTTGGCGCCTGTAATGTTGCATTCTCTTGCTGTCTTTACAGATGGACCTTTTCAAATGTTACTGAGATATTTTTGTCGTTTTGTTGCACATCTGCTTTGGGACAGTCTTGTAAGGCTTTGTGTAGTGATTTACTTTGTATTTTTCTGTGTCCTGATTTGCCTTAGGTGCGTTTGCGTCTTAAGTGGTTTTAACAAAGTATTTATTTTGAATTATTTGCAGTTTCATTCGATTTTGTAAGTGTTTTGTTTATCGTAGTAATATCCGTTGGTTATTGGTTGGCTGCATAATGTTGCTTATTGTAAAATTAATGGAGAAAAAGACAAAAAAATTCTTAAAGCAGTACCTTGCCAAAGAGCTAAGAACCTCTTTGATGTGGGTTTAAAAAGCATCTATTTTTATAAAAAGAAAAATTTGGAGAAACTTTTTACTGGACCTGGAACAAATATTTTGACTTGGATACTTTGAGAAATATCTTCATATGACACCTTGTGAGCTTTTGAACTTTACCAGAAAGTTTGCAGTGGTTGAAATTTCTGGAGAGATTTATGATGTAAAAGATACCTTTTGAGATCTTTGTATTATCTTTAGATTCTAGAATCAATGGCAGTGCTGGTTTCATTTGTAAAATCATCTGTGGGTTGTCTTACCATCCCGGTTGTTATATGACTAGCAACTCGCATTCAGATTTGATTTGGAAACACAGACAGAAAAATACAAAGGTTTATTCGCAAAAGTGCATGCAAAATTATAACGTGGAAATATCTTAAAAGGTAAAAGGGGGGATAAAAATCAGTTCTTCCTAAAGGATTCCCTTCAGACCGAGCTCATGGTGTTTTGTGGTGTACTTGTACTATATCATTAAAGACTAGTTTTGTCTTTATCAAACCAATAAGGGTTTTACCTGCTTTGTATGAGAGGAAGGAGGAGACGCTGACGAAGGCAGCAGCCATGAAACGTAGTTTGAATGAAGAAAGTGAAGGATTACTTCTGAGCTTAGAGCTATGTAAATAAGTCCTTTTTTATGTTGAGTATTTGGCTTAAAACTTATTTTGGTTCTTTTTGGACTTTATTGCAAAGTGTTTTTCTTTTTTTTTTAAGAGTGCGTACAGTATAATTTTCATTTTTGATATTGCCTTTTGTTTCAGTTCTGCTCTGAAAGTTGACATGTGTTGTCCTATGGACTAGCATTACAGTGCATCAGATTTGTTGGTTGTTTGGTCTGTAGATAGTCTAGCTTCCGCTGTTAACAAAATATAGACTTTTTTGTTGTTTTTGTTTTATATATAAACATTATAGATATATATATTTATGTGGTAAAGAATGGATATAAACCACAGTTTTGAACTATTTGATTACCTTTTTTTCATATTCATATATACGTAATGCATATAACCTGTCTTAAAAATCGTAAAAGGTGTATATTGCTTAATTCACTTTGGGGAAGAACAATGAAGCAGTTCCATGACCATAGCAAAAAGGGGTTGCAAGAGATTGCTGAACAATGTCTTGCTGATCTCGGAACAAATGGAGGCTGGTCAAGCCTTAGATGCACTGAACACTGCACCTGCATCCTGCTTTGTATTTTAAACTAATTACTAGTCATGCTTCCCCTTAAAATGAGCAGTGTGCTATGCATTATATATTTATCTTCGCGACTGCTTTTTTTTTTTTTTCTTTATCTTTTTTCCTTTTTGGGTTACTTGTAGAAGTTAAAACTTTTGAGTCTAGATGAGCTGTGCCACCCTTGCTGCTGTGGGGTAGGGGAGCGTTGTCTCATGCCTGACCCCTCACTGGTGTTGATTCAGAGTCACTTTTAAAAGATCTCCATCGCCATTGATGGGGCCTGACAAAGCATTGATGGCCCGGCATGAAATAATGCTACCCTCTCGCCCTCACTATATCTCAATTCTAAATGTGAGAATGATTTATTTATTTGAAGTTGTACAGTATGTCTTGGTTCACAGCGTTTTTTGGGATAGAATATATCTTTTTGTTGAGTATTTAAAAGGATGTACATGTTATTTTCTTTGTGTTTGGAATACGTTGTATTTTTTCATGTTAAGTACATCAATAAATAAGTTGAAGGGAAATGCAGCTCTGTGGATGGGTCCCATGTGTACAGCACAGCTCTCCAGCTGAACTTCTCTCATGTCACCTTTTGAGACGGCACATTGGAAACAGAGTGCTACGATGAGGGGATGAGGGGATGAGTCACAACACGTTTGAAGTTCTGATCTTTATGGATTAATATCCTGCATGCCCTCTGTGGGTCAGATCCATACTCTAGGTGCTCTACATCTACACTTCTACTCTCGTACAGACATTCTGGACATTTCTTCTCGCTATACTAATCCTCTACAGTCTACACTTCTGTTATTGAACATGGGTATTATATACTGTACATTGCTGGATATGTTTAATGGCACATAGTTTGACACTTCAGACCGCAAAATTGTTTTTGATTCATACTCTGTATTCACTGACAGGAACAATATATTTCCATCACTCAACCCTGCAGTCATGCATGAGAGCCATGTCACTAGCTGAGAGTATATGTACCCATACCTGATCCCTAAGGATGCAGCCTGGGAACCAGAACCTACGAAAGGGCCCTGTGTTCGCTGTGGCCTAATAGTGCATGCACAGTGCATTAAAGACCTTGTAGAGGCCATCTGATCCTCATCTGGTCTTGGATTAAAGTGTCAAATATGGTTGTCATGATGAGTGCATCTTTTCAGATGTATCTAGATAATGAGTTGACGACCAGGGCCAAACTTGCACTAAGCAGTGTTGCTTACAATTGGATATTGGATGTGGATTGGATTTCATTGTTTTATCTCAATACCACTGCTGATTGATGTCTTAATTAGTCTGGGTAGGATTGCACCCAAGTACTTTGATCTTTTCTTTTTTCTTTTTTTAAACTCATCTCCTTTATTGTGAAGTCTTATGGTTGACACAGCTGAAGTTGAAAGGATGTGAATCAATGTTCTGCTTTGCTTAGGAGAGCCTAACTCTGACTTCAATAAGTTGGGACGTCTGAAAATAACCGACTGTTTATGAGCTGCCCCTGAACAGTTAATTGGAGCATAGTTCAGGCGCTGGTTCCAGAATTTTCCGTCACAAAGACAGCACAAGGCTTGAAGGAAGAAGCCTGATATAGAGTATTGATTTTCCTTATCTCATGCTCCACTTGAGGCAGACGGCCTCAGCGAAGATGAAATGGCCTGCTTTGAAGTGTGCTTCCCTGCTGTGGAGCCACCTCACGCCGCCTGGCTCTGTCATTTGAAGGACGTGGACATAACAGGCGCCGGGCCTGAACAGAAGTTCTTGAAACATGGTTTGTTGGAGGGAGGAAGAGAGGGAAGAAAAAAAAGTCCAACCCCACTTAGTTTAATGAAGACAATATTTATGCTCTGCTCAATCATGTAGTAATTCCACCATTTCTGCATGGCTGGTGATGGATAAAGGGTCTAATCTAAAGCGCTCAAAAAAGCTTTCAGTGCCTTAAAGAGTCCTCCAGACATTTACTGGCCCATTAGACTGCATGTGCAACAGAAATAATCTGATGCTTGTCTTTCTTCAAGTATTAAAGGAACAGTTTCCAGTTATTGTGGGGTAGGCTTTACAGAGTATTTCCATCTGTCGATGGACTCTCAACCCCTCACTCTCTTTGTTCTTCAGATTGTTCTTGCTGTGCTAGTAACTGATATTAACCTGTCAAGAGGCTCTGCATGACTGACGCCATGTCAGTTCTTACCCTGTACCCAATAGCGGGCCTGTATAATGATGACGGACCAGTGGAAGCTGTGATTGACGCTGTATGGTGAGATTACATGCAGCAGCGGTACAAATAGTATTTGGCTGCTTACAGACAAGCTCGGAGGGTCCGCTGTAAGTTGATGGTGCTCACAATGATTTGACATTCAGGAATAGATTCTGGGTCTTGAGGCATGTGTCGTGATGTGTCCATGTGATTTCTTCGCCATTGAGTCATCGAGTTCTTCTGACCGATGTGTGGAGGAAGAGACTAGGGCGTTCTTATTTGCTCTCAACAAGAAGCCATTCAGATCTAGGGATGATAGTATAAGAACTAAATGATGAGCCAGTGTAAGGGCTAAAATGAGTTTTTAGATTGTGAGTGCACACCAGTTCATGTTGCGTGACCCCTCTTTAGTTGGCACACTGGAGGGGCCAACATATGAAATTGCATTTGGATTGGAAGCCATGGGTCAAAACTTCATCCAGACCGCTGAAAGAAACTGCATGGCATATCTTTTGAGGTGGCTTCCAGCTGCACCGCTCTGAAAATACCAGATTTCAGCTTTTTATTAAGACGCGCCACAATTTGATTGTATCGGTCACAATCACATTTGTACATTACAATTCAAGGAGCACTAGATGTTCTATGAAGTTTCTGAACATAATGACTCTCTGTCCTTGGGCGGAACTTTTCTTCCTTCTCTTCCGTTCCAGCATGATGCTTGGCTATAAACCATTGGCATGTGTCTGTGAAAGGTGACCCCAGTCACGCGTCATTGTCCTGTCCTACGCTCTTTCTCCTCCATCTCTCTCAGATTCAGCGCTTAACAGAGAGTGGGGGTAGTGGTGCTGCTGGAGAGACAGGTGTTCTCTGCATTGTCAAACCTCCCATCCTTCTACCCCCACTCTCCCTCACTCCCCTGCTCAAACCTCCCATCCTTCTACCCTCACTCCCCTGCTCAAACCTCCCATCCTTCTACCCCCACTCTCCCTCACTCTCCTGCTCAAACCTCCCATCCTTCTACCCCCACTCTCCCTCACTCCCCTGCTCAAACCTCCCATCCTTCTACCCTCACTCCCCTGCTCAAACCTCCCATCCTTCTACCCTCACTCCCCTGCTCAAACCTCCCATCCTTCTACCCCCACTCTCCCTCACTCCCCTGCTCAAACCTCCCATCCTTCTACCCTCACTCTCCTGCTCAAACCTCCCATCCTTCTACCCTCACTCTCCCTCACTCCCCTGCTCAAACCTCCCATCCTTCTACCCTCACTCTCCTGCTCAAACCTCCCATCCTTCTACCCTCACTCTCCCTCACTCCCCTGCTCAAATCACTGCATAGGTGATGGGGGAGCTGATAAATAAAACATGTCAGTAAATTTGGGCCGGTGCTGCTGATGTCAGCAGATGCCCGTAAACACATTTGCATGCGGGTTGTCTGTCGATTTGATTTATGGCACGCCAGATTTTCTATTACACTCATTTATAGCAGGCACCTATCTTCCTGTCAATAAGACGCTCAGCTAGGGGAAGGACCAATCCGCCAGGGCCTTTCTGAGTCCTTATCAGGCATGCTTCCCACATATGATGGATTCTAACCGTTCGTATTCAAAACAGAAGCAAATTGGATTTATACCAGTTAGCAGACAACATTCCACGCTAAACAGTAGCTGTCATAAACAACAATGACGTGCCGGAGACGGATATATTCACATTCATTTTCACACCGCCAAACCGACAAAGATGCACGTCTGCACGCTCATGCGTCCGGTCAACCTCACGCTCTCTCGCTCTCTCTCTCTCTCTCTCTCTCTCTCTCTCTCTCTCTCTCTCTATCTCTCTCTCGCTCTCTCACACACACACACACACACACACACACACCCAAACAAGAACACAACTGCCGGGTTATTGGAGGTATCCAAAGCCACATGCTTTATTTGTCCATCTATTATTTATCTCTCCTATCCTTCTATAGCTAAGTGGGTGGTGAGGAGCAAGGGAGCAGGCAATGCTACAATGTGACCCTGTCCTCCACATCTCTCCCATGGTCCCCCCTCTCCTCCACATCTCTCCCATGGTCCCCCTGTCCTCCTCATCTCTCCGATGGTCTCCCTCTCCTCCTCATCTCTCCCATGGTCCCCCTGTCCTCCTCATCTCTCCCATGGCCCCCCTCTCCTCCTCATCTCTCCCATGGTCCTCCTCTCCTCCTCATCTCTCCCATGGTCCCCCTGTCCTCCTCATCTCTCCCATGGTCCTCCTCTCCTCCTCATCTCTCCCATGGTCCCCCTGTCCTCCTCATCTCTCCCATGGTCCTCCTCTCCTCCTCATCTCTCCCATGGTCCCCCTGTCCTCCTCATCTCTCCCATGGTCTCCCTCTTTTGTCAGATTCTTCCTGAAGCTATCAGTCAGTTCCTCCTCTGAGTACTCGGGATATTTAACCTTAAGAAGAGTCAATGCATCAGCAAGAACGTGATCGCCCCCTGCCATGAGGAGCTGGCTTTTTTTCACTTGCGCTTGTGGGGGGAGTGATGGGGGTTTTGTTGAGGGGGGGGGGGGGGGGGGGGCAATGTGTATCCCAAAAGCAAAAAGGCACATTCACACTAAATGGGTCTCATAAGGTACATGGATAATTTTGTGTTGAATGGAGAGGGTCTGTAAATACAGAGCCACATCCCGCTACTTACAGAAAATCCCACTTACAGTAAAAAGGGGCATTATCAATTTTCAAGTCACTCTTTTCCCAGATTAATAAGATAACCGAACGATACCAGCACCTGGTAGTAAGACAAATCAAACAAGCTGCCCCAAACCTTATTTAGGTGATTTTTCAAAATGCCAAATGGGATTTTTCTGCAAGGAACTGAAAGCCATCTGTGAAAGCCTACTGTAGCATCTGTGGTGCCTACAATTTAAGAGGACAACTTGGGCTCTCAGTTGTAGGATGTTTTGCAACAAAAGGACCACGTTCTTAGATAAATAAATAAATATAAATGTTCTTAGCCGTTAGACAAATATATTCCAGGAGCTTGCTCCAGGTTGCCTGTTTTAATATTTGTGTTGCTTTTATGGCTCTGTGTGCTACTAACCCTGTTCTGCCTTCCCTCTCCCTAGTGCCTCTTTCTCTCCCTCCTATCTTCTAACCAGGTCCAGTGGATGCCCCACTGTCACCAGCAGACCTCCCGGAGTCCGATAGATACCCCTGTGTCTACTGTGGATGTCGTAGCAATTAGTTAACACACACACACGTACACAGACATACACCAGCCCACTTCCGGCTTTAGGCCTGGGCAATAGCAAACACACACCAGTATTTGCCATGTCTCTCCTATGTTGTTTTTTAGCTTCTCTTACTCTGAAAATGTAATTTAATGTAATTTATTGCTTTATAAATGTTCTTATCTCAAACATAGTCCTGGAGCTTGCTCGATCGCCTTGTTGAGAGGGGTCAGGGAAGAATTTTTACAGCTCACTTATCTGGCCCCCAGGTGATTACTGTTTTTTTTGCTTCCCTCTGGAATATGTAGAGGTGGGTCGTATGCCCACCTCCCTTGTTCTCTGTAAAGCGCATTGTGTTGCCTCTGTGTATGAAATGCGCTATACAAATAAAGCTTTGATTGATTGATTGATTGATTGATTGATTGATAGATCAGGCATGACAGAGACTGTTTTTGAATGAAGCCCCTGTCCTCCATTAGCAGGTGTGTCTGGGCCTCTTGGCTGTGAGAAGAGCTGAGTAGAGAGCAGCTTTAACAAAGTATCCCCCACTTCACCTTGATTCTCCACAGTGGCTGCTCACCGAACAACCATTCACTGAATATTTGGCCTCTGTCATACAATGTCTTTATCCACTGATGAACCACTCTTGACCATGTTCAATGAAAAGGGTGGAGAAGTGGATGGCGTTGAGTGGCGGAAGAGTGGTCCGTTTTTTCCCATTGGCAAAAATGTTGCAGATGCTTCAGGGATAAATGGACGAGTGCCCTCTTGTGCACCGTGCAGTGGATCAAACACCTTCTGAATTTTTTTTTTTTTTTAAAGTAATTACTGAATCCCATGTTTGGACATTCCACAGGGCTGATGGGCTGATGGGCTGCATTAGGACCGTACACACAGAGACGTAAACAAGAGAATGTGCGGGTCGCAAACATCTGAAACGGACCCCTCTGGGGATTACATAGTGATTACCTCAGACTGTATCATAGGAGAAAAGGGGGTTATTGTTCTACTGACAGATTTTTAGGGCACAATTGAATCATGACATTGTTAAATAGAAAGCTAAGAAGACCATAATAATCTGATATCACAGAGATGGGATTAGGTCTACAGTACAACTTGTATGTCCGTTATTACCCACTAGCTTCATGGAGGGGTGCGTTAACCACAGTCTGGGGCCGCGTTCCCAGCCCCTCCCCACAGCCATAGGAACTGTTTATTCACACTGATAGGATTTGAACAGTCACAGCGAAATTCCAGAAAACCTGGCATCCTGCTCATCAGATGATCCAGGGCTCTCAGTCGGGCGAGGGCCTCAGAAGAGAGGGGAGCGTGTGTTTGATCCAGCCGGGCTCCTGCTCCTCTCCTACGAGGGCCTTGGCACCGCCGTGCCGTGATGAGGCTGTGAAGAAAAGGGGAGAAGATTGGAATAACAGCCTTAACTAATCCATATCAGGACGAGGCAGGCTCCACAGCCCCCCTGCCTCCCGACACACACACACACACACACACACACAAACCAAACAAGCCCTGAGAAAAACGTCTGTGGCAGACCACCGGCGCGCGTGGACAGCAATCAACAAAATAACTCCCTCCTTCTCTCTCTCTCTCACACACACACAAACACATGCATGCAGTCTTCCTCTCTCTGTCTCATTTACACAAATACGCACATTCTTCTCTCTCTGTCTCTCTTCTCCCGCCAACCTTGTCTGTTAGGAGCATCAGAGGGAGGAGAAATCCATGCTCCAGACTGCCACCTTTGGAAATCAAACAACTGAGCTTCAGGCGAGTGGTTCTGTCTGCCCCCCCCTCCCAGGGATAGTGGGGTTCCCTTCCCATGACTCCTCTGAGAGAGAAGCACAGAGGATGCAGGCGGGGCGACGGACCGTCGGTCAGGGTTCATCCAGCTCACGCTTTGGACGTAATCAGTTTTGTACCGTCTGTTTAAACTTTCTCACTCTCTTCTCAGAGTCGGCAACTAGGTTTTTGAATCCCGCTAAGCTACCAGTGACATTCTCCACACAGCTATAACAGCAGCCATGTGAAGAGAGTATAAAAGGGCAAAGTCGCTCGTTGTCGTCTTTCACTTGATGAGGAAAGCAGCCTTAGCGATTTCCGGCCGCTCCAATTGTTTGGCGGCAAGTCAGGGAGCAGGCCGGCCGTGCGGAGGCCCGTCCAAACTGATGACGTGGCCCAACAAAGGAGGGGTCGGCGCCACGGCGACCTCCACACTATGCCAGTGTCGGCTGTATTGTAGACTCCCCATTCAGCGTTGTCAGCGAGGCCGCCAGGGTTTTGTGTGCGTTTGTTTTTTTGTTCCTGGGCGGCGGGCTGCGGGTGGAGCGATCCTCACAGCCTCATAATAGAATGTCAGTTTTCCAGCCGGGGCGGGGGGGCTATTGTAAGGACGGCGCCCCTGCCTGGCGCTGATAAAGAACCCGACTCTGGTTTCCGCTCCCTCCGCGCCCCCCCCACCGCCCGCCACCCTCCCCCCCCCCTCCGCTCCCCGTGACTACCCGCCCCCCCTCCCTCCGCTCCCCGTGACTACCCGCCCCCCCTCCCTCCACTCCCCACCCCTCCCCTCCGAACGGCCGCTCCCCTTCTCCTCCACTCAGGCACACGCTGCCACCCCCCTAGAACGTAATTGAGGGCCCTAGGCGAGGAGACGAGAGAGGGAGAGAGATTGTGTGTGTGTGTGTGTGTGTTTTCACTCCTTCATTGCAGACACTGCACAGACCAGACCCTCTTTCTAGATTGCAGAAGCACACCCCCCCCCCCCCCCCCACTGTGTGTGTTGTCTAGATATGCTGGAGTGTGGAGACCCTGGTAGAGGAGAAGCTCAGTGTGTGTGTGTGTGTGTGTGTGTCTTACACCGGTTTACACTGTGTGATGGGTAGTAGGGATAGAGATAGTTGGTCTCTTTTCATGTGCTTTCATCTCTAATAAGGCAGGCTAAGGCATGACTAAGCCTCACCAGGGACAGCCTCTCCTCTCCTCAGCTCTACAGACGGCTATGATGAGATCTCTTCAAAATATTTGGTCAGGAAATAATTATGTTTGATTTGATTTCTACTGTAGTTAGGCCTCTGAAAGGACTGTCCTCTCACTGCCTGTCATTACCAGAGACACCAGCAGATCAGCTGAGTTGTGATATTTAGGAAACAATATTGTGATGAATAAGCTATGTGATATAGAGGGGAAATATTCATGATGAATAGGTACTGTGATGGAACCTTATTGTGAAGAATATGTTAGGCGATATACGGTAGGAAACAGTATTTGTGATGAATAAGTACTGTGATGAAAATGTATTGTGATGGATAATAACATTAATACATCAGACATACACCACAGGCCTGCATAATAATGTGTGCATCCAGATTCTCCAGTACCCATTCACACCCTATGTGGACTCCAAACATCATCATTATTTTATATTTATTTCAAACTTCTCAACTAACTTGAGGCATTAAGTGATGCCCTCAGAATGACAGCATCCAGAGTCTCCCAGTTCCAACTGCTCGTACTTTGCTTCTTTCTCGGATGTCTCAGCACTAGCAGAAATGAAAATTGGGACCTAGTTAGCATCCGCTGTCAAAGCTTCATTGAACAATCAGAAATTATTACTTCCAGTGGGGTAAACTGCTCTCACGGGGCTAGCGCCAAACAGGGGGAAAACAGTCATTTGTTCCCTGGTATTAATTAGTTTGCTTTTGCTGACAATACACTTTAATAAAATTTCCAATCTACGGTAATTCATTGCAGCTAATCAAAGTTAAAATGGAGCTAGTATAGTTCTCTGGGGAACCACAGTATTTACCCACATCCAGTTGTCTCGGCAGCACGGCTCAAATCCTTTTGACATCCTTGTGAGGAGAAACAGTGTTCTATTTACCTCATTACAGACTACTTCTCTCTCTCTCTCTCTCTCTCTTTCTGTCTGTGTTCTCTTTCATTGTATCTCTCTCTTTGCTCTCTGCTCTTTGTATCTCTCTCTCTCTCTTTCTCTCTGAGAAGTGTGGCCCACGAGTCAACTTCCTGTAAATATTGACTAATTCTAATTCTGAACATTTTTAATCGCCAGCGCAATAAGAGAAGGCATTATTTACGAGCGCCATGCTGCCTTGGAGTGGTAGGCGCGCTCCTTCCTGCGGAGTGCATAAAGAATATTGCACTTTTGTTCGTCAACGCAATTGCAAATCACACGCGTGAGAGTAGGAAGAGAATATAAAAGCCTGCCACGGCGTTCTGCGTATAGCAGAAATCCATTTACAAATGAAACACGGCACACTGCAGAACCAGCCCCTCATAAGACGGAGCGACAAGCCCAAGCCTGCCTCCCATCAGAGCAGCCTATACGGCAGGGCAGGCGCCACCACTGCTGTGACTGCGGTGTGGTAAACTCTGAGTTGTTTACATATGCTGCCATCTTGGTACGCTCCAGGAGAGGAAACTTGGAGCAGGGCCATTTACCGGCAGCTTGATGAGAGTGCAGCGAGGCGAGTTAATTAATACAACATCGCCTGGCCCTGGAGGCAAGGCTGCGAACCCAATGTGTGTGTGTGTGTGTGTGTGTGTGTGTGTGTGTGTGTGTGTGTGTGTGTGTGTGTGTGTGAGAGAGAGAGAGAGAGAGAGAGAGAGAGACCAGTGGGATGAGAAACTTGTCAGTGCCAGGAGACATACTGCTGCTGGAGCTTGATGATGTAGTAGAGTCCTGCTCATCCAGGTGATCTAATGGTTCCAACTTAATCTGGACCAGGCTGTGAGCAGAGTAACCTGACCCCCCCCATTACATTTATAAAATAAGGACATAGCAGGACTACTACTGGATCTAAAGGCAGTCACACATCTCAAAATCTCAAATACAGAGGAAATTGCAGGATTTCTACTGAACCTAAAGACCTTCACACATCTATCAAATACAGAGGAAATAGGATTTCTACTGAACTTAAAGACCTTTACATATATCTCAAATACAGAGGAAATAGCAGGACTTTGGTCTCCCTCCCTTGGAACTGGTGTTCACCCATAGTGCTGAGTGGTTTCCCCTTAACTGAGAAAACTGCCTGTTGAGCTCCATCAAACAAGAGAAACTTGCCTGGAGACAGGAGTGTCCACCCCCCCCCCTGCTCTCTCTCTCTCTCTCTCTCTCTCTCTCTCACTCCCTCCCTCACCCCCACCCCCACCCCCCCATACGTACAGTATCCATTTATTTTAGCAGGTGAAGGATGGCTTTGGAGACTGGGATGTCAAGAAACACCCCCCTGCACAATCGCCTCGGAAAAACAGAAAAAAACACAAGATAAGCAAATAACATTCTGCACACACTGCTTTCCAAGAGAATACTTTATTGTAATACCAACATACAAAACTCAGTAAATGTTATCTTCTTAAACACAACAAAAGGACTACAGTGTACCTCCCTTGCAGTGGCCAACAAGTTCCTATTCCTCAATAATGATTCTATAGCTTCTCATTCAACACTCACATTCAGACATTCAGAGCAAACGTATCTTTATACACATCAACACAAATGACCAGAATGAAATAAATGGCTGGCCTGCCAACACCCACAAAAGAGACAGAGCTCTCTCTTTCTCACTCTAAATTGGAATGCACACTATATAAATCTTCCCTTAGAAAAAAATGAGTGTGTGCTAATACAGAAAAAAAAACTGCTCACTGAATCCATTTAAACGCTGGAGCCAGCCTCCCTTTCTAGCGCTCAGAATTCACTCAATAATTACAGTATTAAAATGCATGTAGGAGTCTGTGCAGCTGTGGGGGAGACTGATAAGAGTCAGGTGGGGGGGGGGGGGATGACTGGAGTCCTCAGTCAGCTCAGAATTGCTTTATAATTACAGAGATGCAGAGACATAATTTCCTCCTAAAAATAATGCCTACAGTAGTTTAATTTTCCTTTCCTCCATCTCAACGCGAGGCAGGGGATGAATGCATTGGCTGCTTAACCTCTCGGTGCGTGTTGAGTCCATATGGCTTGGTGCTGAGCAAACGTAGCCTGGGTTCTGCACAGCGTGGCTCACAATATCTAAGAGTCGTTTGCCCCTTCAGTTTTGGATTGGTTAGAGAATTTCAGGTCTGTCATCCATTAGGGTGAATTAATCAAGCCATCATGTTATTGTTTGTTAGACTCGCTGTTTGAATGTCTTTCAGACTGAAGCTCAAGAGATGATGACATCTCTTGAACGTAATCTGCACTTTAAGTGTGTGTGTGTGTGTGTGCGTGTGCTAACAAGAAATGAACACAGATGCTTTGAATATGGTAGAACTTTGCTTGTCTTAATCATTAGATGACTACAATGCTTATCACATCAACCAGAGCATGAATCGAGCTAGTTAGTCAAAATGACAACAGTAGTAGTACCCATTAAAATAAGACACACCACCTGACAACATTAGAAAGTGGGGAAGGAGCCCCCCAACACACAGATGCACACAAACAAACAAACAAGATTCAAGATCCATTTATTTGCCATGTACTGTACATGGTTTACAAAAACAGTACTAGGAATGTGACTAGGGTTATGGCATCTGCTGATGAAGATATAGCACACATATAGAACAGAACAGGACAGGAGAGGAGAGGAGAGGAGAGGAGAGGAGAGGAGAGGAGAGGAGAGGAGAGGAGAGGAGAGGAGAGGAGAGGAGAGGAGAGGACAGGACAGGACAGGACAGGACAGGACAGGACAGGACAGGACAGTGCAAAAACAAGACAACTATACAGAAAACAGCAAACACAAAATAAAGTGCAAACTAAATACAATATAACCAATAAAAGTGAAGGGTCAATGCAAATGACTCAATATAGACAGAACAGAGTGTGGTGAGTGTGTGTACAGTGTGTGTGCAGAGTATGGTGTGATAGTGCAAGTGGTTCAAATGGTGTGTGTGTGTGTGTGTGTGTGTGTGTGTGTGTGTGTGTGTGTGTGTGTGTGTGTGTGTGTGTGTGTGTGTGTGTTGCATGGCAGGTTCTGCCGATTTGTGATAATGCACTTACAGTATGCACACTCCTAACTTGGTTTTCCAGGTCTGATATACAGTATGTGCATGTGTGTGTGTGTGTGTACAGTATGCATGTGTGCCTGTGTGTGTGTGTGTGTGTGTGAGAGGGAGTGACGGGTCTGGCTGGTGCGATGGTGTCCATGGGTAATGCATCAGTGTGCAGTCCGGCTGTCTCCTCAGATCTCGTCCCCAAGTCTCACCTGGTAATGACAGACCAGCCGGGCCTCTGCACAGCCCTTTAAAATGGATGACTTCCCTCCACACCGGG
>NC_140250.1:10920354-10950354 GCF_949987555.1 Borostomias antarcticus
GCAAAAAGATAAATGGTTACCAGTGTAAGAAGGGCAAAAAACCTCTTGGTCAATTTAGAGGAAAAACCCAAACTTATTTATCAACTCATGTTTCAACCATTGTAACTCTTGTAAACAAATATGATATTTTTCAAGATTATTTCAAAGTTCATTCACTCTTGTTGTGAATAATCGCATGTAATTTCCTCTGGATCATAGCTTCCATGTTTGCGTCTCTGAATGTTTAATGTAGGTTCCAGTGTGTGCGGTTAGAGGTGCAGTCATTGCTGTTGAGATTGTCCACGTTGTCATACCACAACCACGAGAAGGAGGTGACCGGCAAGGTCAGTCTCCGATTGCTCATCAGAGGAGAGGAGAGTGTGGCGGTGACTGTCAAGGTCACTCTCCGATTGCTCATCAGAGGAGAGGAGAGTGTGGCGGTGACTGTCAAGGTCACTCTCCGATTGCTCATCAGAGGAGAGGAGAGTGTGGCGGTGACTGTCAAGGTCACTCTCCGATTGCTCATCAGAGGAGAGGACAGTGTGGCGGCCCATGGCTTTGGCCTCTGAGCCCTCTGGTTCAGCTGCATCCTTGATCTCCTGGTGTTGGCGATCCCCTGGTGGACCGTCCTCGCTGCTTGGACCCGTCGGCAATGGCTTGCATGGATCCACGATGTCCTCTCAGCTACTTTGACCGCTGTCTGCGTGGTGAGTAGAACCTGGTACGGCCCGAGCCACCTCGGTGAGTTCCAGCTCCTTCGTCTGTGGTCGCGGACCAGGACCCAATCCCCAGGAGAGATGTGATGCAGGAACCCCTCCTTAGCCTCAGGAATGGCGGTCCTCACTCCCTGGCATGGAGAGAGTTCAATAAAATCCATCATAACATGTTCCCATGGCCCACTTGGCCGAGGATGTGCTGACAGTTCCATTTTTGACGGGTAGGTTCCTCCCGCAACATCTACTTCTCTTCCATGTTTTCTGGCCTGTTCTCAGGCTGCTCATCTGCTCCTGGTAGACTCTTGTCTCCCCATTTGGCAGGTCTACATAGAGCGGTCAGCCAGCGAGCTCTCGGAAGGTGAGGAGGGAGTCCCTGTCCTGGTCCAGCAGGGTGAAGGTGCGCAGCCAGGGCGCCAGCAGCACGTACAGGCTCTTGAACTGAACCCGGTCCACACGGTACTGCTCCACGTAGGGCCGGCCCGGGTCGTGCTGCTGGAGGGCCACCTCGGCGCTCCCGCTCCCCCAGTACAGGCTGATGAAGTGCTCCGTCTGTGGATCCACAGATGAGAGAGACAAACAGAGACAAAACAGAAGAGAGAAAAAAAAAAAGAAGAGTCCTCTGGTCTGGTTTCCCTGTTCCCCTTTGAGTCCTCTGGTCTGGTCTCCCTGTTTCCCTCTTTGGTCAGGAACGGTTATCAGCAGTCTGTTGGGAGATACTCAGAAACATGGTTAAGTGCAAGCTCCTGCTTTGGGGAAAAATTGTGTTATTCAGTCAGGAAAACTTAAACAGGGTGTCTGTTCAAGTGTCATTAGAGCCAGTCTGCAGTAGCCTACAGTGACATCAGGGGCAGTGTTAGAATGACTTTAACACGCCCAGTCCCCAGTTATGATCAAGGCAATTGGATTTGGCTCTAGAATTTCTCTCGCGATTTTATGAAATAAAATAAAATAAACACATTCCCGTCTCAACAAAATAACTCCCCCTAAGGGTAGAAACAAATGTCCTGAAGTCAGGATAAAACAGAGATGGGGAAAAAAAAATGCATCACTGAAATAAAATGACACTAAAATGAACTGGCTTCATTTACAATTAAGAAAACATCAATTATCAATTAATCAAAAAATCCATCAAAGCTTCATTTGTATAGCTAAAATTGTATATCTAAAACTTCCCTCTTCTGCATTTGAGGACAGAGTATTGGGCCCGCTTCGGACAAAAATGGTCTCTTCCCTATGTCATACTTATCTGTCGCTCACAGTGAGTCGGTGACATGGCGTTGGCCCTGCATCCCACGAACCACAGATCGCCCATCTGTAGGGAAACAGGCCGGTAACCTCCATCTCCACCTCCGGTCCTGTGCCCGCCTCCTGGTTCGGCATTCACCCATCACTCCCGGAATGACAGTTGTCTGTAAAAACACTCAGAAAAAACTCAGGCCCGATGAATGTGCCTCAAACTATAAACATGAGATATTTAACATAACCATTTAAAAATATATAATTGGGTTAGGAGATGCTGTATTCAGATTAAGACACTGGCAAACATTATCTATTCCCCCCACTATCATGCACAAAACTTCGTCTTCAGCTACATATGTCTTGTCCTGTTTATTTACCTTAAAAAAATAAGTCTATATTGGCTAGTTAAAATCTACCTTGTGGGTTGTTCAAGGGAACCCCAGCAGGTGGCGCCGAATCCCAGGTTGCAGGATTCTCCCTTTCAATTTGCCTGCGGTAACTGCGACAGTTCCTGATCCAGTGACCAGTTTTACCACAGTGAAAACACACGTCAGTTCTGTCTCCGTTTTCGTTTCCCTCCCTCGGTTTCATTCTGTAGTCTATTCTATTTCTATACCTACGATTCTTGTTCGTGTGACGACCCTGTGGTCGTTGTTGGTTGGGAGCAGACGGAAAAACAGAGTTGGGAGGCGCGGCAGCAGCTGCGGGTGAACCAGTCATAGTTTGGGAAGGATGTGTGAGCTCTGAGTGCCGAGTCGGCGTGATAGAGTTCAAAACGGAATGACTAGGAGGGGGGAGGGACTCTGAATATTCCCCTCTCTGATTAACTTCCTCAGCTACGCGTCTTTCTGACTTGAAAAAACACTCGTGTGCGACTATTTCCCACTTCCTGAATGCATTCCAATCTATCGCATTTCCAGGCTCCCTTCCTAACCTAGTCATCTCAAACGCCTGTAACTGAGCCCTAACAGTCGCTAACTCACTAATCTTGAGTGTACCGGACAGGGGGAAATCAGAATGCTTCGCCCAGATCAAAAACTGTACACAAGCATCATCCCAAAACCTTTGCGCAACAATCTTAGCTGGCCCAGACAGCGAACTAGTATTGGTATTCATGATTAACACAATACCCTACAGCCTATAATTCAGAACTAACGGTGAAAAGAAAAGTATAGTAAAAACACAGGCGGGAAATAAACAAAGGAATACAATTTCGAAAGAAACAAAGACACATTAAACCGCTAAATACTCACCCAGTCAACTGGTCCTTTGTTCTCTGGCTCGATGGCGGATCACCGGGAGAGCGGAGTGGTGTTTTCCTGCGTCTCCCAGACAACCAGCTAGCCTACTGGAAATCTAGCAGTTACGAATTTAACAGTCTAAAGAGTGTACAAAATACTTACAATACTTTACCTGGATCAATGGCGCGCTTAACAAACAATACAAGGCAAGAGCCTAGGCTCAAACAGTAAACAACAAAACGAACAACCCCGTGCAGGGACACAGAACACAAAAGACGAACAAAGGCCCACGTTACAACAAGCAAAAAAAACATATGCCTGCCTGCCCGGCTGAACCACCAGCCTCTTGGTTGAAAGCTACCCAACCACCCGGGATGAAGGGGAAAACGTTTCTCCAAGAAACGCGGATTGGAAACACCAATCACTCCCGTAGCTACATCTGTTGGTAAGCGTTCTAAAACGAAACATCAACAATCACTTCGAAGCTAGTTGGCAATCGTGCTAACACGAAACATCAACAACGGGGCTTAAGCTAGTTGGTAATCGTTCTGAAACGAAACATCAACAATGAGGCTTAAGCTAGTTGGTAATCGTTCTGAAACGAAACATCAACAATGAGCGCCCTACCCTCGGTAGGAAACATACAACGGTACAACTCCTGCGACCGGCCAAAGGGAAGCCCGTTCTGTGCCAGCTTTGGTGTATTAACTCAAAACCGTTCTAAGCTGCAACCGATAAACAACCTAAATTGTACATCAACTGCAGGGGAACAAATCACGAGACCAAACTCACACTTCTTCTGAAAGGCATATACCCTAGTAACGAAACAAGGACGAAGTCAAAGAACAACCAATATAATATATCTACTGTTGAGTCACAACTCCTTAGATAGTTACTTAAAATATACCCACGCCGGGGTTTCTGTTTTCAATAATCTAGACCAATCACAATCTGAACCAAAACCAAGGCAAATACCAAGCATAAAAGGATTCGTTTTTCAACGTACCGTGAGCTTAGCCGAGTGGAACCAACGGCGGACTTCTCCGAACCAGTGCAATAGCGCAAAGAGAGAAGCTTTCCAGAGCGGCTACCGCTCCGCACGTCTGCGTCCTTTGGTTCCACTCCAGGCGAACCCCACGGCAGTCGATCCCGTCCCGAGTCGCAAACTGTGATAGTAAAATAACTGATCTAGTCAAAAGGATTTACCAAGATTCGTTCAAAAGGTTAAGTCTGGTTTATTGTGAAAAGCATACGAGCGCAAGGACTTCCTGAAAACGCAACAAGGGTGGTTTAGTCAGCGAAGTCCCCGTTTGGTCTTCTGCTGTGGCTTATATGCAGTCAAACCACAGGTAAGGTCCTTCCAGGATGTGATTGGCTACTGCATTGTACATCATATGAAATGGCAGGCGTGGCCAAGAGTACAGACATGTGACATGAGAAAAAGGGCGGCAATTGGGGACAAAGGATGGTTATTCTATTGTAGACAGATGGCCTCTCTGGAAGCCATTTTGAATGTTAGCACAGCTATGTGAATATTTGGGGGAGGTGATGAATTACAAAAGGAGTGAGAGGACAAAGGTTTAAGGTGTTTGGATGTAAATTCCTGAACAGGGAGGGCTGTTGATCTGTAGTAGATGCTGTAGTGGATGATGCAGTAGTAGCCTACATTCTGTAGTGCACAGTAAGTCAGTATGAATGAAACAGATGATTTGGTGGGTGGATGGATGTGGATAGATACAGTATGGATGAATGCATCGATGAAAAATTACAGATGAATGGAAGAAGGAGATGGGTTTGTAGTCTAATAGTCAAATATAGAAATGGACATATAGGCACTTTAGAACAGCAAAATACACATACTGTACACACACACACACACACACACACACACACACACCAGGCATGAAGCGTAAGCTGTGGGAGGATCCCGGGAGCCACATGCTACCACAGCTCATCCACCCCACCTTCAACGGCGCCACAATCACAGTTATCCACTCCGTGGGGCTGTTGAATCCCTCACTCGAGAGCACAAACACGCTCACACACCCTCAAATGGATGTGGTAGTACTGCACCTCTCACCCACTTCCTCTTTCCCCATCTTCTCCTCCACGTCATTTCCTCACTATCTGTATCTTTCTTTTTCTACTCTCCCCCCATGCCATCCTGTCTTTATCTCTCTTCTCCTCCTACTCTCTTCTTGCATGTGTCATTCTGATTCGCTCCTCCAGAAGGAGTATTCTCACTCCAGCCTCTGTCCTTCCATACTCCACGTCATGTTCAGCGTTGGGTTTCCTGGATGTTTTTCTGCCCCTCTCTCTTTCCCAGCCCCCTGTCAATTTCATTCCTTGTTTGTGGGCAACTTCCCTTGTTTGTGGGCAGCTTTCTCCACCTCCCTCTTTTCTAGATCTCTCTCTCTCCCTCTCTCTGTGCCAGTCGCCCCTCCTGCCGTTAAGGTAAACCATGACTGGGATAGAGTGACAGAGAGAGAGAGAGAGAGAGATGGAGCCAGATGCTACTCTGTATTCGCGTGCCTCTGCTGTGCTCCGCTGTGCCGTAAGCCAATTAAAAATCAATAAGCGATCGTGAATCCAGGAGCTCAGTCAGTCAGTCAGCCGAAACGCTGCAACATGGTTCTCGTCAGATCATCTCTATAAATATGGAGCTCTACAGCCTGAGGCCTTGTTTGGATAAATACAACAACAACAACAACAACAAGAGCTATGGTCCACGATCATGTAGCGTTATCCCCCGTACTCACATTTCCCGCTTGTCCAGGAAATAGTCTCATGTTTGATGGAACTCCATGAAATAACTCCATGAAATAACACTGTCATTTGAAAGATGTTGGGGGGCTACAATTGACTTTTCAATATTCTCTTGAGTATCGTGACGACATGCTAGCACAGACGCCAGGGAGATGGATGTCAGCGTCGCACGCAGAGTCAAAGAGACCGTTTTCTCTCTCGCTCGTTTTCTCATTCACACCCTGGGGGCGGAACTGGCTTTTACACAAACAAGGAAGAGAAAACTAACTACAAAGAGGGAGTAGCGTGGAGGCACAGTGAAAGAGATGAAGTGAAAGCAGACAGACAGACAGACACACAGGCGGGCAGGCAGACAGACAGGTAGGGAGACAGATAGGCAGGCAGTCATGGGGGTAGGTAGGTAAGCAGGCAGCCAGCCAGCCAAGGAATCAGGCAACCAAGCAGACAGACAGACATATACAGACAGACAGGAAGACAGACAGACAGGCAGGCAGACAGACGGACAATCAGGCAAGCAGACCGACAGGCAAGCAGGTAAGGTTGACAGACAGACAGGTGGGTAGGCAGACAGACAGGCAGGTAGGCAGACATACAGGTTCCTCGCTGTCTCTCTACTCCGTAGAACAGGTACCCTGAACTAGTTTCAACAAAGCTGAGTCTGAGTTTTAATGCAATGTAAAGCCTCTGGGCCCTTTTAGCAATTTGGAGTCAACACACAAACACACCCACACATCCACTGTGGAAAGACCTGCACATCCATTCCCCTTCAAGTGCAAATGTGCTGACTGGAGGTGTGTGTGTGTTTGTGTTCGGTTTCCCTGCTGAACCCAACCTACAACCCACCCTGTGAAACTCCTTCCTCAGGTCCACACTTTCACATCAATGAATGGACAGATGCTTCAAATACAGAGGATGAGAGCAGAGAGCTGTTTCAAAGTTGCCACCTCAGTATTGTAATGCAGTTATCACCAGTGTCTGGCTATTCTCCGTCTGTAGGCTACACTCGCGGCTCACATTCTCTACGCTATGGCTTGTTGGTGCCTGGAATATTGTGTGCAATAGCCTATGGCTGAATATTTATCAGATTTTGAGGATATAGAAGATGACTATATATCATATATGAATATGATGGAGGCCGATCGTAGCATAGAGAATGTGAGCCGCGAGTGTAGCCTACAGACGGAGAATAGCCAGTCTGCGCGCTGTGCGCATGCGTGCTGAGCAAGTGGGGAAGCTATATATTTTGTTTCTTAAGATCATATTACAGAGGCATGTGAAAACCACAACAAGCCCTCGCTCTATGGAAGCACAACTAGCGATTCATTAAAACAGATTGTTGAAAACAACCGTTTCGCGGTAGAAAATAGATTTTTTACTACTACCGCTGCATTCTCAGTGCCCCATCCGCCGCCATTACATGGATATACTTGGCTTGCGCTGGATTTTAAATTTCTTCTACAGGCCTCCGAATTACATCAAAGTTATCTAAAGATGTTTCTAAAGATCATATTACAGAGGCATGTGAAAAACCACAACAGGCCTATGCTCTATGTAAGCACAACTAGCGATTCATAAAGACAGATTGATGAAAACAACCGTTTCGCGGCAGAAAATAGATTTTTAGAAACTTCATTCTCGGTGCCCCCACCACCGCCATTACATGCATATACTGGCTCGCGCTGGATTTTACATTTCTTCTACATGCCTCCAAACTACACCAAAGTGATCTCGGTGAGTCAAACGTCTTATAATATGTCATAAATAAGGTCCAGGTTGTCAAAAACGAGCATTCTCCTTTAACTGCGTTCAGGAATGAGGTCCATTGTTATCAATGTTCAGAATGTTTTGTTGCTGCATTTCCTGGTGTCGTTTTTACACTAGTCACATATATATATATATATATATATATATATATATATATATATATATATATATACTGTACAAGCTGAACATGTGAAGCTGGTGTACCTAAATGTAGCGTTGCTCTTGACATTTTCCATGTGCTTGGTAGAATTTCCAGCTGTTCACTGGAGTTAAGTGACTGCAAAGAGATTTTTATGTCGACGTAAAATTTGGCATCTGTTGCAAAATATCTCTTCCTCAATTGAACAAGTGAGATTCATATTGTATGTCCAAATGTATCCTTGTTCCTGGAGCTGCGGTACACATTTCCATTGTCCTTATGTCGTGTTAAATGGATTGAACTGTTGACAAACACAGTGATAAATGTTATCTATCTAATCACCTGAGTGGTTGGTGCGACATTTGAAAACCTCAAACAAGGCATACAGAAAGAGAAGTATAGCTGGATTTATAAAGAACACAAACTACGGTAGATAGCAGCTGTATCATTTGTAAAATCAATTGTTCACAGATTGCCTAGTTGAAGACAAATCATATCACACCATTGACAGCTACAAACAGCTCTCCAAAATGACCCTCCAAATTGCCACCCTTGTCCAGGCCCTTGGTTTACAAAATGCTCCTGTAGTTGATGTGTTTGCGTGTGCAAACACCTTCCCTCCCACTCACACTACCCCCAAACAAAACTGACAATTATTCTGCACAGTAGAGGCCAAAATAGGATAAGAGGGATTCACCATCAAATGGAGAGTGACTGGATGGAGCTGTAGCGAGAAAAATAAAGCAGCTTCAGTCCTGAGGCTGCAGTACTTGGCCTGGGGCCATTGACTTGCTACCGGGCAAACATCAGCCCCAGAGTCCCCGCCTGGGTACCATGAATCAGCCGGTCGGTTGGACACCTGACAGATGACTTGTCTCGCTGGTTGACCGCTCTACAAGATAAATAATACAACAGTTCAGTTTCCGGACACTCAAACAATCAGTCGTTAAATAGTAATAATAATAATAATAATAATAATAATTATTATTATTATTATTGTTATTATTATCATAATAATAATCATCATCATCATCATAATTTTATTCATGAAGCACTTTTCACTGTCAAACAATATCAAAGTGCTGAGTGGTTCTAAGCAGTTATTGATAGTAACTAACCTTGTGAGTTCAACACACGTTAGACACAAACTTCAAAGAGAAAGTCCACTGACTATCAAGGGCGTAGGTTTGCGTATGGACGGTCAGGACATGTCCCTACCAACATTTTGGGAGGCCCAAATTGTCCATACCAACTTTTAAGCAACCTTGTTCGCATTATCTTTGGAGTGCAGTTATATTAGATCATTTAGATGGCCTTCCCATAGTTTGGAAGGACATAATTGACCGACCGTACCATTTTGAGTGAGTTAGTTTGCATTATGTTCGGAGTTACATTAGACTGTTAGCCTACCCCTTTCTTCCACCGTGAATGTGCCATCCCAGTATAAAAATAAAAAAAAAGTAAACTCACATTTGATTGGCTCATTTGGCTGAGAGAGATTGTTGCATTTTCGCTGGATCTGAAGACCAACAGTACGGTGGCCGATGCGTGCAAATCACAACGGCAAATCCGGAACACAACGGCAAGTCCAAAAAACACAACCGCAAAGTTCAAACACAACAACAAAGTTAAAAAACACAACCTCAAAGTTCAAACACAACAACAAAGTTAATTAAAAAACACAACAGCAAGTCAGAAAACACAACTGCAAGTCGGAAACACAAATGCAATACAGAATACACAACAGCAAGAGAGAAAACACAATCGCAAATTGGAAACCACGATTGCAACTCCCAAAAACACAACGACAATAACCAGAAATCACATTAGAAATGTGTCAACCGGAAAGGGATTTACTACTTGTTGAATCTGATTGGGCAGCTATAGTGTCAATAACAGTGGGACATGTGCGGGAAGCGAATATTTAAATTAATTTGAAATGATACGTTTAATGACTGGGTTTAAGAATGGAACTATTTTTCTCCCACATGCAGGAGCCTATCTTGCCTCCTGCCAGGCTGTTATCTTGCCTCCTGCCAGGCTGTTGTTATAAATAAGAAGTTCTTAACTACTTGCCTGGATAAATAAAGGTTATTGATTGCTGATGAGCTAGCTAGCTAGCTCATTGATGTCATATCAAATATTGGACATTTGTATCTATAGCTAGTGACCTGCTTTAGGAGGCTAGTGGCCTCTAAGTAGTTTGCACAAAACAGCTGATCAGACGTTACGATGCATAGCCAGGCTCTTGGCTAGTCTATGTGACACCTAGATGGCAATAATAGCGAAAATAATGAAGATATGTTTTGAGTATATCTGTGGTGGTGATAGGATAACATTCATATACAGAGAGAGGACGAGTAGTTGTTTTGTTGTATATTATTTCAATATACAACAGAGATCATTCTCTACAAAATAGATAACATCCTAATTCGTAGCATCATCATTCATTCATTGTCCTAGTGATTTTGACGTTAGCTGGTTGGCTGGAGTAAGGGCCGACTGCTTCATGTTGAAACGCAAAATGTCGCAGCCCAGCAAACACCCCAAGGAGGTTGGTTTGGTGCAACCAGTAGCGCCAGTTGGGTGGAGTGCGCGGTTCACTGCACCCTGGTTACGCACCGTTCCTGTGGGTGGGTGTCTCTCTGTGGCACGGCGGCGGACCAGTATCCAGTGCGCATATTGAGAGATACGGGAGCAGCCCAGTCTTTTATACTCTCTGATATTCTGCCTTTCTCTGAAAAGTCTTCCACTGGTTCTAGTGTATTGGTGCAGGACATCGAAATGAGCTATGTGCCGGTGCCTCTCCATCTGGTGCACTTCAGTTGTGATAGCCAGTGGAGTGTAAGGTGGCCGTGCGTCCGTCTTTTCCAATAGGTGTAAATGTTCTTGCTCGGTAACGATATTGCTGGTGGCAGGGTTATGCCTATGCTGGAGGTTTTGGAACATATCCCTCTGTTCTACAGCCTGATGTGTTGGCCCAGAGCTAGGTTTCCTGAAGTGTTCCCTGTGTGCGCATGTAGCCTACCCGTGCGCAGGACTGAGTGAGGACTTGGTTGATACCGTGTTCGCGACTGAGTTGTCTCACTCATCAACTGCCCCAGTTCCATCTATGCCCACTTCGCCTACCGCTGACACAAGTGTTCGTAGTCAGAGCATGCTCCAGAGTAAAAACCTTGTGTCCGAGCCTACCCAGCTACCTATGACACGCAGTAACCTGATTTCCTTACAGAGGACAGATGTTGAGTTGGCCAAGTGTTGGGAGGCTGCTCGGGATTTATGGATGATGCTACGAATTACGGATGTAATCTATTTTGTAGATGATCTCTGTTGTATATTGAAATAATATACAACAAAACAACTACTCGTCCTCTCTCTGTATATGAATGTTATCCTATCACCACCACAGATATACTCAAAACATATCTTCATTATTTTAGCTATTATTGCCATAGGTGTCACATAGACTAGCCAAGAGCCTGGCTATGCATCGTAACGTCTGATCAGCTGTTTTGTGCAAACTACTTAGAGGCCACTAGCAGGTCACTAGCTATAGATAAAAATGTCCAATATTTGATATGACATCAATGACAATTAGCTAGCTAGCTCATCAGCAATCAATAACCTTTATTTATCCAGGCAAGTAGTTAAGAACTTCTTATTAATAACAACAGCCTGGCAGGAGGCAAGATAACAGCCTGGCAGGAGGCAAGATAGGCTCCTGCATGTGGGAGAAAAATAGTTCCATTCTTAAACCCAGTCATTAAACGTATCATTTCAAATTAATTTGAGTATTCGTTTCACGCACTTCCCACTGTTATTGACACTATAGCTGCCAAATCAGATTCAACAAGTAGTAAATCCCTTTCCGGTTGACACATTTCTAATGTGATTTCTGGTTATTGTCGTTGTGTTTTTGGGAGTTGCAATCGTGTTTTCCAATTTGCGATTGTGTTTTCTCTCTTGCTGTTGTGTATTCTGTATTGCATTTGTGTTTCCGACTTGCAGTTGTGTTTTCTGACTTGCTGTTGTGTTTTTTTAACTTTGTTGTTGTGTTTGAACTTTGCGGTTGTGTTTTTTGAACTTGCCGTTGTGTTCCGGATTTGCCGTTGTGATTTGCACGCGTCGACCACCGTACAACAGCCTACAGACAGACACTGACAGCAAGCCATACAGTTGTGATTCTGACAGCCGTTTAGGTACATCCACCACAATGTCGCCTCCCCCTCCGAAGAGAATGAGGGATATCAGGAGCTTTGTCTTTGCAACTGTAAGTCACGTTAGCGTTAGCTAGGTTAGCTACTGGTAAACTAAGTAGCTAACGTTAGGCATTAGCCACATGAAAACCAGCTAGGTTGGTGCTAGCTAACGTAACCTAAACTAACATCACTTGTCTTTCCATTGTGGCAAATTATCAACTGGTGATATAAGCTGGCTAGCTAGCGAACTGTTAAGATGGCTTCTATCATCCTGTAACATTAGGATAGCAGCAGCCATTACATTATTATACATTAGCTGCCGACCAGAGATTTAAATGAATGGGACATCACGGCGTCCTCACAACTAACGACCGCTAGTGCCAGCATACTAGGCGATGGGCTATTAGCTAGCTATAGCTTTGTCAAACCCAGTCTGTGCTAGACGTGATGCTAATTTTCGCCATATTCAATTCCCATTAATTTATGCTAAAAAACGTCAGTGATATTAAAGTCGTAAGTTTTGATTTAAAAATAAATACATTGGGCCTCATTCACCAATGTCTTCTTAAGTTCTGTTCTTAAATTTCTTCCTAAGAACGTTTCTAAGGAAAGCTCCCATCTGATTCACGATGTGTGCGTAAACCGCTGGAAGAGTTCGCCCCCGACTGTGAATCTCATGGTTTCTCAAGTTCAAAGCTCGTGGCCGCTCACATGAATTAGCATAGGTAAACTCCCCGCCAGCCCCATATAAGGATATGCAACTCCAGGGTCGTGCGCAGATGTCACTTCTCTGAATGAATACCAGTCATTCGCGCACACGACTCGCCAGCTTTTCGATAGCATCATGGTTTAGGTGGGGTTGTGTCAGGTGCGTTAGCAAGTCAGAGGACTGCATGTCGAATCCTGCGTGGGCAATCAAAATCAGATTTTAATTCAGCCAAGTAGGCCTCCTACTACGAGGAATTTGCCTTGGTGCATAAACATAGCGAGGCAGAACAGTGCAAAATGTCTACGTGATAGAATACAATATACAAGCCTACAGTCTACAAAAATGTAGGCTATATAGCCTACACAGCTGTCAACGCTAGCAGTTGACAAAAGAGGTAGCCTACCCTACTTATCTGATCTTATCTACATACTGTATAGAAATGGTCCTTATTGTGTCATTTGTAAATTGAGTATTAGAGTTTCATCTGTAATGACCATAACCTTGGAGCCGGCAGCAACATTTCACTGTGACTGGACATTAGGCTGCATGTGACAAATAAAGGAATCGTGAATGTTTAATCTTGAGGAGAGATATGCAGGCCACTGGAGGGGGGCCGGCGTGCCCACCGTTGTCCGAGTTCGACCAGCACGTTGGTGCCATAATTCGCCTTATTCACCTCAGCTGCCATATTGGTCAGTCTGACATAATGAGGGGTGCGGATGCGGAAGTGCCCGTTGCCTTCAATGTTAAAAGTTTGCTTGAAAAACACCACTTCAAGAACCAAAATAGTCAAAATAACAGGCTGAATACACTATCGGGGTTACAAACTCATCATTACCAGAATCTGATGGTTTTTCACTGCCGTTGTTTTCGCGTTTGGAAATACATCAGAGTGAATGCAGCTGACGGCTAACTATGGCTCATTCACCTCCATGTATTTCCAAACGCGACTGCTATTCAGTGTTCGTATATTCTGTTCTTAGCTGAGAACAAATCCCAGATGAGAAACCATTGGTGAATGCCAGAATTTTCTTAGAAACGGCGTAGGTACAGTTTAAGAAGAAATGCTTCTTAAGAACTTTACTTTGTTGGTGAATGAGGCCCAATGTTTTAGCCTGACAGGGGTTCTTGTTACAATTATAGGGGAAACTGAATACTCATACGGTAACGTTATCTAGAGGTTAGCCAGCCCGTGAGAACAACAACAATAATAATAATAATAATACTAGAAAGTATATTTCTTGGAGAAAATGTGAGGTGGGCTAGCTGCTGCAGCTGCATGTAACAGCTACAGCTAGAACTACTACGGACCAGGCAATCTCCATGCACCCACCGGTGAAGACCGTGTGTCTCTAGTCCACTCAGGGGCTGAGTTGTGGGGCCCGTGGCGTGGATAGTGGCGTGCTGGTTAGGCCCCGCCCCCTTGGGTCACAGCTAGTCGGGGACAGTACAGTGACCTCTGGGCAATTTCCATGCATCCACCAATGAAGACTGTGTGTCTCTAGCCCACTCAGGGGTTGAGTTGTGGGGCCCGTGGCGTGGATAATGGCGTGGTGGTGAGACTCCGCCCCCTCAGGTCAGAGCTGGTCGAGGACAGTGTACCCCTCTCCGGGCCACCTACCCGCCCGCACCGGTGAAGACCATGTGTCTCTAGCCCACTCAGGGGCTGAGTTGTGGGGCCGTGGCGTGGATAGTGGCGTGATGGCGAGACTCCACCCCTTCCGGTCAGAGCAGGTCGGGGGCAGTACACTGACATCTGGGCAATCTCCATATACCCAACAGTGAAGACTGTGTGTCTGTAGCTCACTCAGGGGCTGAGATGTGGGGACAGTGACGAGACTCCGCCCTCTCGGGAAAGAGCCGGTCTAGGACAGTGTACTGCTCCCCGGACCACCCACATGCACCCAACCGTGAAAACTGCGTCTTTAGCCAACTCAGGGTCTGAGATGTGGGGACAGTGGCGTAGATAGTGGCGTAGTGGCGAGACTCCGCCCCCTCAGGTCAGAGGTTGTGGGGGGCAGGTCAGTGATTGCCAGGCCATCCCCATGCACCCCTCATTGGAGACCGTGTGTCTATAGCCCACCCCGGGCCGAGCAGTAGCTGTGGAGGTGTTGTATGGAAGTTGAGGTTAGAAGCAGTAGCAGTGAAAAGCAGTAGGTGTTTGTTATAAGTACTGCTAGTACTACACTCAAAAATAGATTAGACCACTCATCATAACTCATAGTTTTATTGAGTTCAATAGCTGAAAGAGGAGAAAATATATTAGTATGAGTTTGCAGCCTGAAAAAGAGTGTCATTCTGAATATTTCTTTGAATATAAGGCAAGAAAGAAAGAAAGAAAGAAAGAAAGAAAGAAAGAAAGATGGATGGATGGATGGATGGATGGATGGATGAAAGAAAGAAAGAAAGAAAGAAAGAAAGAAAGAAAGAAAGAAAGAAAGAAAGAAAGATGGATGGATGGATGGATGGATGGATGGATTGAAGAAAGAAAGATGGATGGATGGATGGATGGATGGATGGATGGATGGATGGATGGATGGATGGATGGATGAAAGAAAGATGGATGGATGGATGGATGGATGAAAGAAAGAAAGAAAGAAAGAAAGAAAGAAAGAAAGAAAGAAAGAAAGAAAGAAAGAAAGAAAGAAAGAAAGAAAGAAAGAAAGAAAGAAGGAAGGATGGATGTTTGGTATTGTTTTAAAAGTTAAATTTCTTAAACACTATAACAAATATCAAAAATCTGAATGGATCCGTTCTAGAGCTGAACATCATGAACATTTTAAAGTTTGAATGAAGTTTCTAGCACAAAGTATGAAGAACTAGTTAAGGTTCAAAAAAGCGGGGAGAATAATAATAAGAAAGAAAGAAAGAAAGAAAGAAAGAAAGAAAGAAAGAAAGAAATAGTGGGAATATCACAAGTTGATTGGAATATCACAACCTAATAATAAACTATAAAGAACTGGATAACAATAGTGTGAATGCTCTAAAGCATTCACACTAAATAAAGAACTGGATAACAATAGTGTGAATGCTGAATCAGCATTCACACTAATAAAGAAAGAAAGAAAGAAATAGTGGGAATATCACAAGTTGGGCTAGCTTGTGCAAGCTAGCCCACCTAATAATAATAATGGAAACACTGCAGTTCTAGTTAAAATAATTAAACTTATCAAGACATCACACAATACAATCCGTCTCTAAATCAAGACATCACACAATACAACCCGTCTCTAAATCATTCCCAAAAACAACTGAGAAATTAAGCCCACAGCTGTAAAATCATATCCAACAAACATTCATTGACACAACAAAAAACACAGAAAAAACAGTTCAACTCAAGTTTTAGCAAGAAAAATGACTTTTCGAAAAGTTACCACCACAGTTATTGAAACAGAAGAGGCCAGAGGCTGTTTCTGTGATTCTAGCTGAAAGAGAACAGGACCCGGGCTTCCCCAGAGTCTGTCATTGGCTGGCCCGGCCTCTCTTGGACCTCACCTCACGTCCGTGACGTAGTGGCTGGGCTCCTTCACCGATCGCAAGGCTGTCTCCGTCCCGCATGTCAGCGTGACCTTGAAAAACCAGGCGGGGAGAGAGACTTGGTAGAAGAGACAGGGAAGGAAATGGATGCTACTGTTGTTAGCCTCAGTTAAGAGCTGTGCGCTTTCTCCCTCTCAGAGGGCTGTGAGCTGAGAGCTGTGGATGGTGACTGATGTCAATGGTGATATTTTACATTCCCGCTTTTGTGAGACCCGCACAGCGGCACCACACCACACCTTCAAACCTGCATTTTGAGATTTCCACAGAGGTGAGTAGAATGAGTGGGACCCGCGGTACAAACAAGAAAATTATGCCCCCCCCCCCCCCCGCAAGTGTGGCCCGAGTGCCTACAGAAGCTATTTGTAGTACACAGCCTATTGAGGTCTCTCCCAGAATGAAATTACAGTAAACAGAGAGAGGAGGAGAAGAATCATTCATAGCTGCCCTTGTCGCTGCCTGGTATCGGAGTCTGGGTGACTCCGATTCTGACAGACGGCCACTACAGACTTACGAAAACAGCCATCTCCACAGATTGGATGAGGAGGATATGATCACCTCTGTTGGGCCTAGTAATGGATGACTTTTTGATGCCCTCTGTGAGAGGGGGGAAGGGGAGAGAGAAAAAAAGTTTTTTTTTTTTTTTTTTAACTTCTTGGGCGGTTTCCATAGCAACTCCTCTCATCACACTCTTCTTGCTCAGGCAATCTCTAGTGAAGAAAAGCACCGGAGACAGAGGGAGAGAGAGGGAGAAAGAGAGAAGAAGAGAGAGAGGAGGGAGAGGGAGAGAGAGAAAGAGAGAAGAAGAGAGAGAGGAGGGAGAGGGAGAGAGAAAGAGAGAAGAAGAGAGAGAGGAGGGAGAGAGAGAGAGGAGGGAGAGAGAAAGAGAGAAGAAGAGAGAGAGGAGGGTGATGCAGAGACCTGAGAGGGTTTTATTGTGCTCAACATCCAGACAGGTCACTGCCATCAGTATTTGACTTATTTTTGTGGTCCAAACATTTGATACAAATGTTTTGTTTGGGTGGTAGAGTATGTGTGTGTGTATGTGTGTGTATGTGTGTGTGTATGTTCATTGTCACATTGTCATTGTGTTCATTATCAATATAGTTGACCAATGAGACAGTACAGAAATGGAAATAATAGACCTCTTCAATACACTCACCTGCTCTCCATGTCTGTGTCACACGTGGCCGTGACAAAACCAGGAAGGGAATGACCCCAAAATCTATTCATCCATTCATTCAGATTCACACGTTCAATTGATTAGACTCCAGAAAGAGGGACAGACGTAGAACCACAGTGGACAGAGCCAGAGATCGTAGGTAGTCACCTCCGACCACGCCTCAGGAACCTAGGCCTCCGACCACGCCTCAGGAACCTAGGCTTCTGACCACGCCTCAGGAACCTAGGCCTCCGACCATGCCTCAGGAACCTCAGGAACCTAGGCCTCCGACCATGCCTCAGGAACCTATGCCTCCGACCATGCCTCAGGAACCTCAGGAACCTAGGCCTCCGACCATGCCTCAGGAATCTAGGCCTCCGAGCATGCCTCAGGACCAGCCTGCCGGACTCCGCCTCCCAGTGTCTGACTGTCTTTACATGTTAAGCACAACCCTTTTCTGCTTTGAATTAGTTTCATATCCTGCGTTGAAACAATGCAAAAGAGCCCCCACCCCCCCACCCACACTTCCATTCACCCACCGAGGAGTAGAAGAGTGTCTTTTGAATGCCTAAGAAGAGCAGAGCCCAGGTTCACTATTTCACAGATAATGAGGGAGGACTCCTGGCCCAGACTTCATTTATGCAGCCCGCGCGCCGTAAAGGAGAGAGAACGGGAGAAAGCTGTATCAAAGGAATTCAATTTAGGGCTTTTCAAAGGGTCCCTGGATGGTATGAGTACAGTACATTCTGTAGATTGCATTTATTGGAATCCATTTGAAGAGGGGGGGGGGGGACTGGCTCCAAAAAATGAGATGATTAAACGTGGTACATTTTTAATTGAACAAAATCGACACACAAAAAAAGAGACCCGGTAACTTTGACTGGTTGAGAGAGAGAGCGAGAGAGAGAGGGAGAGAGAGAGAGAGAGAGAGAGAGGGAGAGACAATAAAGGAACTAGAGAGCATTGGCATAAAGTCAATGTGGACTGAGAATAGACAAGAGTGAGGGAGGAGCGAGTGTTTCCTCGGCTGGCTCTGGAGATGCTGCTGTCCTTGTCATCCGAGTTACTCACTCTGTGTCCAGGTGGCTTTTGTTAAAATTCACACAGGTCAGAGCAGCGATGTTACAAAACTACTAAAGTGAGTCTGAAGTAAGAATTTACATGAGTAGTCTTACAGGTGGTTTTGTAACATCTGACCTGGGAATTAGTACATTTTGTAAATTGCAAATTTCTTGGATCCGGCAGCAACATTTTACTGAGACTGTACACCATACAACACGTGAGAAATAAAGGAATCTTAAATCTGTATGATCAAGGCAAATTAACCTCTTTTTACTGTATCTATGGTCTGTTAAGCACCTGCGGACTTCTGTCACTTGGTCCATCTGTCTGTTGCTCTGGCTCTGACTGTGAGCCCGTCCTTATATCTAACCGTCCGCATACTGCGTGAGTGAGTGAGTGAGTGAGTGTGTCAGTGAGTGATTGGGTAAGTGAGTGAGTGAGTGGGTAGGTGAGTGAGTGAGTGAGTGAGTGAGTGAGTGAGTGAGTGAGTGAGTGAGTGGGTAAGTGAGTGAGTGAGTGAGTGAGTGAGTGAGTGAGTGAGTGAGTGAGTGAGTGAGTGAGTAAGTGAGTGAGTGAGTGAGTGAGTGAGTGGGTAAGTGAGTGAGTGGGTAAGTAAGTGAATGGGTAGGTGAGTGAGTGAGTGAGTGAGTGAGTGAGTGAGTGAGTGAGTGAGTGAGTGAGTGAGTGAGTGAGTGAGTGAGTGAGAGAGAGAGAGAGAGAGAGAGTTTGTACTCACCATAGTGTTCCTGGTGGGGTCTTGCCAGCATGGCTCGCCACTCTCATGCCTCATCTGGCAGTACTGGTTCTCTGGTGACCCTGCCAACGTCCCCCCTGGTGACCCTGCCCACGCCCCCCCTGGTGACCCTGCCCACGTCCCCCCTGAAACACAACCAGTGCAAGAAAAGAGCTCAACAATCAATATTGGGTCAACAGCAACTTGCTTTACCCGAGGAACCACAGCAGTTTCTATTAGTGAAAGTACTGTATTAAAAATCAGCTCCCAAAGTCCAAATAAGCACAGCTGCACTGCATTGGGCAGAGAAACAGTGCTATCTCTAAGCACCAGGTTTGGAAATTGGAAAACAGTTTCCCTCAGCAAAAACAAAACACTGGCAAGGCCAGCTTGGCAGTGCCTTCTGCTAGAGCCTGCTGTGCCTGGCACGCTCTCTACCCCCCACCCTCTCTGCTTCTCTGTCCTTCTACAGTAGAGGGGAAATATTAATTTCCGTTGGTCAGAGTTAATTCTGCATGCTGTCCATCGCAGGGGAGGGAGAGTTGAGAAGCACAATACTACTGAACCCAATCCCAAATTAGGCCTTCTGTGGCCTGCACTCGCTAGCTAATTACATTCTCACCAAAAACTGTGGAGGCGAATTTGGAGAAAGAGACCGACTGGGTGCCAGTGAACATGGTCCAACAAACAGGACTACCTACTGTTTGACACACACATAGACACAATGTCTTTACTCTGAATAAATGGCTGGATATCTGGCGCTGGCTGGCTGACTTGGGACCACCTGAAAGGGGCATTCACCTTTAGGCAAAATCCAATCAGCAATGTAGTAATTTGATTTCAGTCAACTTTTGATCTGTCAATCCAAACCCGGGAATTTGATTAACTCGTGTACATTATTCCTCAAAAAGGCTTCTCTGCATTTTCATGCATCTTGACATCAACACTTAGAACATGTCAAAACATTTGCTGTGGTGTCACTTTCGCAATAATGAAGAAAAGGCTCGACTTCCTGAGACTGTTTTCAAATGGAACAGAGAGTTGGTAGAGTCTAGTAATATACAGTCCTCTGATGAGCAAACCAGTCCACTCATGTTAGCCAATACATTCTCATTTGATCTAAGCTGATTTTTTGAAACATCAAACAGCATCAATACTATGAATATTACATTACAGACCTTGCTTGGAAATAACAAAGAAAATAAGAAGACTGTTTGTTTAATAGCTGAATAATAAATAACATGACTAAAGGTAGAAAGATGGGACTAGAAAATAAACATGTTTTCCCCCCAACCGAAGCACACAAAATGGATAGCAAGCAACACATGTCCGAGGTCTATTTAAAAGCACTGTTCACTCTTCACCTTGCAGAAGACAAACCGCCTCCTTCCTTTCACTTCTGGAGCCTCTGATGGCGCGGAGCCGCGCTGAGGGCCGGCGGGCCCCCGAGACGGGGCTGCCTGGCTCTCTGAGGCGTCTGGAGCGGGTCACTCCAGGGTGACGCGCTCACACAGGCGGAACGCCAGGGCGCCTTGCGGCACGCCTCCCTCTCTTTCCCCCTTGTGGTCTGATTGGGTGTTAGCGCTCGGTTAGTGCTGGGGCCCTCAGATGGATTGCTGTCACAGCCCGGGCAGGCGAGAGAGCAGGGGGGTAAGAAGTGACAGCGCCAGGCTCTCACCACCAGTTGACCAGTGATCCCTCGGGCGCTCCCTCCTAGTGTGTGTGTGTGTGTGTGAGAGAGAGAGAGAGAGAGAGAGAGAGAGAGAGATAAAGAGATAGATAGAGAGAGGGAGAGAGAGAGAGATAGACATTGTGTATATGAGGGACAGTGTCTGCGTGTCTCTGTATGTGTCCACCTCCCCCCCACCCCCTCCCTCGCCTCGCTGGAGCACGTCGCCAGACCTCCATTCTCGCCCTATCACTCCACCCGCACCCCAGCAGGCAGGAGAAGGCCGTGTCAATTAGGCCCCAGTTATCGCGGAGACGTGACCTATACTCCCCCCGTCATTTGGCCTGGCAGGAGTCACAAGATGGAAGCACTATTGACAGAGCGGTCTAGTAATGACAGCTTGTCACTGGCTCCTATTGGCACTTTCCACTTCCTACAGTCATTACATATACAGTCCTCCATCATATTTCCGGTGGGGAGACTCAGTTATTCTAGTCTTCGCCATGTCATCTATTTAGGGATAATGCATTTAGCTAGATTGTTGCTTTATTTTCGAGCATCTATGATGACGTCAAAACTCTAAACTGCATCCCGTTCCACACTGGGTTGCATGTCAGTTACTGGCAGACCTTTTTGCCATGGTGCAGAGTATCAACATGCGAGATGCCCCCTCCGAAGCAAGGCTTCATCCCGGGCAGGCCGCAAGATGACGCACCCCGTGCTCCGGCCCTCTCCTCCTCCGTGCCGCTGTGTGGCCTATATGTATCCCCACCACCCCACCACCACAACATGGCTGGATAATCCTCAGCTTCCTGTCCCTGAGGCACAGTGGGGAGCCCCATTTACCCGCCTGGCTGAATGCCAGGGGAGGTGCACGGCTAAGCATTAGCATTCAGATCACTTAACGCCTAAGACCAGCGTCTCTAGCAGACAAAAAAAAAGAAGAAAAAAAAGGCAATTGGGTTTGGCTAATTTCCCAAACACATCCTCACACACCACTGCAGGGGAAGAGCAGGGCTAGAGAGAGAGAAAAAAACATCTAAATTTAATTACAGCCGAGTATGTAAATAGATTTGTAGTCAGAGGGAGGGAGAAAATTGGCCTCCTGGATTTCTAAAATCCCATTTCCGTCCACATGGAGAGTAGGGATCACGACTGCAGACTTCATCTCAGTGATTAATGGGGAGAGACATTGAACATGTGTTCCTTTTTGGGGCATAAAATGCTTGGAATCTTGTTTACAGATGCAGGCTTTGTTTCATTTTTGTCTGCCCTTCCATAATGCCATAAAAAAGCCCCTCCCAGCAAAGAGAGAAGCACAGAGCTGGTGGATGCAGGTCCCAAACCTGTTATTTACATCCCCGTTCAGAGGAGGAGCTGCTGTAGACCTGGTGGACCACTGAGAGTTCTCCGCTGGCACTGGGGAACCTTTCTTCACTACTTAGGAGTGAATCACAGCTCTTACGTTCAACAGCTTCTGGCTGTGGCTCATGCATTTACAACCACTGCATAGCACTGAGGTGCAACAGCACAGACAGAACACATTGATTAGCAGAAACAGATGGGCGCCGGATCAGATTAAATCTGATGTAAACTCTGCATAAATGAATGTATGGTTGTAGATGCGGCTGACGTAAGATTGAATTAACAGTGGCAAGTCGTTTGAAAGGCACTCATAAAAGAGAGCGTGTAGTTCAACGTCTAGTAGGCTACACGAGAAAGCAGTGGCCACTAACTATTCCTCCAAGTTTAGAAGAAAATCATTGTAATTCATGAGTTCCAAACCTAAAATAGATCCAAACGTTATCTTGTTTGAACATTCCTGTCAATCACGCTGCCCAAAATTATGTGAAGAGTGACAATTTCAAAATGAATATTGGCACAGAAGTGGTCGTGGAATACCGACAATTGTTTGATTGATGTTTAAATCTAATCCTTATTAAGAATAATTAGCTTCCTAAAAAGCTGATTAGCTTTCTATTCTTATGATAATGGCTTGAGCTGATATAAGCTCCTCTTATATTTTAAAATATGTAGTAGCCCAGCGATTCAGTTGAACTTCATTGCGCTGCTAATCCGCGCGCCTCCAGCGATAACTCCCGCAGATCCCAGCTAATCTAGCCCTGGTGCCGAGAGCAAGTTAGCCCCCCGATACAGCCGCGCATCAACCTGTCAGAAGCAATTATCATTCCGACAACTCTACTCGGGCCTTTACACCCCCCGCAGACAGGGGGAAGACAGAATGCCAGCAGAGTAGGAACGAGAGCCCAGGACTTCAGCAACCTGAACGCAGGAAACCAGGGGCGGAAGAGGAAGCAGAGCGCCAGGTTTGCTGCAACGGTGTGCTCAAGTGGAATGAATATAGATGCGTTAATTTGCCTTAGGCTCTGTCTTTGAAACCCCATATAGTGTGTGTATGTGCGCCTGTGTGTTTATTAGAATGTTCCCTGAGACAATATCAGAACGCCATCATGCACCTATCTGGCTCACACATGAGAGCATGGTGGATGAAGGTGTGTGTGTGTGTGGTCATGAATATGAATAATGTTTGCACTTATGTTATATGCATTTGTACCAGTTTGCAAGTGTTTAGAAGAACACAAATGCACAGCAACACTCAAGTATATTTTCATCCATGTTGACTCAATCAATGGTCAACACGCATGGACATTAAAGTGCAAGTAACATATGTGCCCCAGGATGTCTCTGTTTGCAATGTCTTTGAGTAAGTAGCTACTGCTGCGGCTGCTGCTACCACTACTGCTGCTTCTACTACTACTACTACTACTACTACTACTACTACTATTACTACTACTACTACTACTACTATTACTACTACTACTGTGGGTGAGGGTTAGTGGTTAGGTAGAATGTTTAGTAGGACTGTATAGGGCTGTTCAGTTTTGTCATCACACACAATCTTGAGTGCCGGCCAGAGCACTACTTCATGGCCAGAATGTCCATAGCAGGAGAGGTGTAGTAGATGCAGAAGGATGAGACGAGACACAGGCTCCGCGTGCGGGTGGCCAGGGGCCAGTATATTGAAGCTACTCAGGTTACAATTAGTGTGGTTATCTGCAAATAAATGAGACAGGGAAATAATGAATATAAAGCTAATACAAAGCTAGTTAGTAGCTACAATATAGCCTGTGCACGCACTAGTACAAACACAATAACAGAACAGACTTAGCCAGTACACAATTACTAGCTAAATAACATAACAGTACACCTTGTACATAGTTACACACTCGTAGGTTTAGATAGCATTAGCAACACTAGCTAATGAACATAGGCAGAATAATATTCCATGCGCAGGACGAAGTAACAGGTTAGCGCGATGCAATGTAACGTCAAGTAGCTAACGCGAGTGGGCTAACCTAGCAACAACTACGGTAAAAACGGGCTAAATGCTAGTTAACATTTCACTCTTCTAACACAAGCATAACTCAGGCATATGTCAGTTTAAACTATGGAACTAGCATTATTTCGTCATAACTTACATCTCCATAGACGCACACATTGAACACAGGGTGAAAAGTTAGCTTCAACAACATGAGAGCTCAACACTTTGCGAGACTACTCCACTCACGGAGCGCGCCAGACTGAGGTAACATTACGCGGGACTCTGTGATGATGATGTCATTGACATGCGTCCTTCAATTACCAAAATAAGAGTCTCTGAACATAGGAAGGAGAAATAAACTTAATAAAACAGAATAAGTCCAGAGCCTTTTGTACAGCCGCCCCCGAATGTCCACAGTACATTTGCTCAACTCAAAAGGCGACTACTCTAAACATCAGTCAACGGGGCTGACTGTCGTCTCCAACCGGAAGGGCCGGCAGGATAACCAACCGGGCGACCGGCCGGGTGTACGTTCTGTCCTTGACCTTCACGTCTGCTGACCTGACGCGACCATCAGGACTGGGGTGAACCTTGACAATGTGCCCAGTAGGCCACAAGGCCCTCGGCAGCTGGGGGTCGACGATCATTGCCACAGATCCCTCTGTGACGTCGGCTGGTGATGACTGCCACTTTGACCGCGTCTGCATCCCAGGTAGATACAGTCGGATGAAACGGGCCCAGAAGTGGTCCGCGAGCACTTGTGCATGCTTCCACCGCCGGCGACTGAGGAGCTCCTCCTTGGGATAGACCACCTGAGGCAGGGAGCCGTCAGGCCGCCCCATCAGCAGGCAGTTGGGTGTCACGGGGTCTGGATCGCTGACATCGGATGGAACATAGCCCAGCGGTTTAGAGTTCAGCATCCCCTCAACTTCAATGAGGACGGTGCGGAGGACCTCTTCTTGCTGGGGCTGTGCACCGACTGTGGTGTACAGTGCAGTCTTCACTGATCTTATCTCCCGCTCCCACACGCCCCCGAAGTGAGGAGCAGCAGGAGGATTGAAGTGGAACTGGATTTTCTGTGGGGCAAGGAGCTGCTGAAGGTCAGCGGACATCGCCGCAAAGGCCTCACCCAGCTCCCTCTCGCCACCTTTAAAGTTGGTGCCCTGGTCTGAATAGAGCTCAGCAGGTGTTCCCCTCCTAGCAATAAACCTACGCAGGGCCATCAGGAAGGAGTCGGTGTCAATTGAGGTCAGGACATCCAGGTGTACAGCCCTGACAGTGAGGCATTTGAATATTATTCCCCACCTCTTTTCTGTGCGACGACCCAGTCTGACCTCAAACGGCCCAAAGCAGTCGATGCCTGTGGAGTGGAAAACAGGCTTGAAGAGCCGGAGGCGGGCTACAGGTAAGTCGGCCATTTGGGGTACGGTTGGCCTCGCTTTCCAACGGCGGCACTCTGTGCAGTTTCTTTGGAAGCGACGGACTGCCTCTCTTCCTCGCAGAACCCAGTACGTGCGTCGGATTTCAGCGAATACACGTTCGGGTCCAGGGTGCTTCAGACGGCTGTCAAAGTCCTGTACGAGGAGGCGGGTCACTGGATGTGAGGGATCCAGGACCACAGGGTGTATGCTAGTGTAGGCCAGGTCTTCAGATCGGCGGAGACGACCACCGACCCTGATGAGTTCAGTGTCATCCAGCTCTGGGGACAGGTTCAGGAGGCGGCTGCTGCGCTGAACGAGTTTCCCTGCTTTAAGGAGGCGGAGTTCTTCGGGGAAACTGTCCCGCTGAGCTCTACTAAGGAGAAGTCTCTCAGCTTGGCGATAATCCTCTGCCTTAGCGCAGTTCTCCTCTGTAGCCGCCCCGTGTGGCTCCCGGACAGTGGCTTGTAGCAGCTCCTTCCATGTGCTGTACTGGTGCAGGTCTGAATCTGACTGATCGGCAGCCACAGAACTCACGCCACAGAAAGTGGATTTGCGCAGCTCCGTAGCCTCTGGGGTGTCCTTCACTGCACTGGTAGGATCGGAAGGCCACTGGTTAGAATCCTTCAGCAGAAAGGGGGGCCCTTGGCTCCATCTGTTGGGTCGGACCAGGTCCTGCAGAGCTTTGCCACGAGTGATGTCGTCGGCTGGGTTTTGTGCCGAGTCAACATATCGCCATGTGTGCTGGTCGGTCAGTTCTTGAATCTCTGCCACGCGGGTGCCCACGAAGACCTTGAAACGGCAGGATTCCGAACGCAGCCAGGTCAACACTGTAGTAGAATCAGTCCACATTACTGTCTTCTTAATCTCCAGGGTGAGCTCATCACTAAGGAGTTTGGAGAGCTGGGCTCCTGTGAGTGCACCGCACAGCTCCAGCCGGGGCATTGAGTGCAAACGCCTTGGGGCTACCCTGGAGCGGGCCAACACAAAGGCCAGGTGCGCCGTGCCGTCATCGTCGACTGTTCTGAGATACGCCACTGCCCCATAGGCCTGCTCCGATGCATCACAGAATATGTGCAGCTCTCTTTCCCTCACTGAGGCAGCAATGTTCTTTGGTGAGTAGGGACGAGTGAGGCTTACTTGAGGGAGGAAGGACAGCTCTTCTTCCCAGTCTCTCCACTGCCGGACAAGGTCTGGAGGCAGCTGGGTGTCATCCCAGCCTCTATGCTTTTCCCACAAGCTTCTCACCAGCATCTTGGCTCTTGTAGTGTACGGCAAGATGAAGCCTAAGGGGTCATATTGACTGGCGAGAACCTTGTAGATATTGCGCATGGTAGGCTCACCATACTGGACTGGACGGTGTTTGTACCTCAGCATGTCCGTGGAGAAGTGCCAGCTTAGGCCTAGTGTGGTCTCCGGAGTGTCTGAATTGTCCTGTGCGAGCCAGAGTTCAGCGCTGTTGGACCGAGCGTCTTCAGGGAGGTGGCTAATGACACTAGGTTCGTTGCTGGCCCACTGGCGCAGCACAAAACCAGCGGAGGACAGGAGGGCTCTTAGCTTGTCCACTAGGTCCCGTGCTGTGGTGGTGGAGGGAAGACTCTGGAGGCAATTATCCACATAAAAGCATCTCTCAATGGAGTTCCTCACCCCGTCCCCTGGCTGGCTGTTGTCTCTTGCGTGGCGTTGTAAGGCGAACGTGGCACAGCATGGGCTACACGTAGTGCCAAAGGGGAGCACCTGCCACTCGTATACTGTTGCCGGCTCATCTTGGCACAGGTCACGCCACACAAAGCGCAGGAGAGGGCGATCTTCGGGTAGCAGGCGGACCTGGTGGAACATGCTCTTTATGTCTCCGCTTATGGCTACGGCATGTTCTCGGAATCTGAGGAGGACTCCAAGCAGCGATGCCCCCAGGGTCGGTCCAGGCAGGAGGTAGTCGTTCAGGTTGTGCCCTCGATATTGGAGGGAGCAGTTGAACACAAGGCGGTGTTTGTCATTATGGCTAACTAGGTGGTGGGGAATGTACCATGCCTCATCCCCTCGGTTAAGCTCTGATGGGTCAAGCTTGACAACTGACCCGCCCTGGATCAACTTCTCCATCTCCGCCCGGTACACCTTGGCCTTGTCAGGGTCTCTCTGGAGTCTTCTCTCTACTCCCCTCAGGCTAGGCATGACAGCCTCGGGGGCAGCCTGGAGGCGGGGCATGTCTCTGCGGCGCAGCAATGGGGTGGCATAGCGCATTATGCCATCAACCTCGACACGGGTGGTTTTGTCTTCCAGATAGCTGACAGCTAGGTGGTCTTGCTGAGAGCGTGTCACTACTTTACTGCTTCTGAGTGGTATAACATCAGTCTGCCAGAGTTTCTCAACATGCCTCATAAGCTCGCTCTCCTGAGGCGGGACAGAGGTGAACAGGCACTGCTGTTGTGAACTGTTCAGTCGGCAGACGACGCTGGAGGGGCCCTGTAGAGTCCAGCCCAACCGGGTGTGGATAGCAGCAGGGCCACCGGGGGGTCCCAGACGCACGGGCTCAATGGGAGTGATGAGGTGTGGGTGGTCACTGCCTATGAGCAGCAGTGGCTTGACCTTCTTGAATGACTGGAGAGGTACCCCTGACAGGTGCTTATACTTCTTCTGCAGGGACTCTGTCGGGTATGTATGATCAGCGAGGTCGATGTGATCAGCTGTGAAGGCATTGGTGATGCGATAACGCGTCTTTGACCCAACCTTTGGTGAGAGGAGGAAGGAAACACAGTTGCCTTGCAGGGTTTGCACCTCCTGCCTGATAGTACGTAGAGGCAATGTTTCTGGTGTGCCTTGGAGGCCTAGTCTCCGGGCGGCGGTTGGTAACAGCATCGTCCTTTCTGACCCGTCGTCTAGCACTGCATATGTATCGATGGTGCAGTTGCCATGGTACAGGGACACTGGAATGACTTTCAGAAGGATTCTGCTGCCCTCTGTTGGTCGGTCGAGGTATAACACCCTTGTCGATGCCTCACCTCCATCCGGAGACACCACAGCCTGTGTTCCTTTCTGCTGCCCCGTGTTGACATCATGCAAAACTTGTAAGTGGCGACCACCGCACAGCCTGCAGGGCTTCTTCAGGTTGCACTGTGCTGCTTGGTGTGAGCGGGCGCAGCGCCAGCATCTTTTGTTGGTTTTTATCCACTCGGTCAGCTGCTCTCTGTTGAGTTTACTTATGGCTGTACACTGGCTCAGGTGGTGTTCACGGTTATCACAGAAGGCACAATAAGGTAGAGGCTTACCTTGAGTGGGAGAGCTGCTGGGAGGTTTCATCTCTTTAGATGTGTTCTGTGATCCATGCAGCACGGTGACAGGACGTTTCCCTGATTTCTTGTGCAGCCACGGGCTGTGTTGGTTGTCTTTGGTCATTGGGGTCGAGGATAGCTGACCATCGACATCTTGGCACCACGACTCATACTTCAGCCATTCAGCCAGGTCGTGGAGGGTATGGGTATGACCTGACCGGCTGATCATGCATCTGCGGAAATCCGCTCGTTGCTCGGGGGGTAACTTACCGAGCAGACGAACCACATGAGAACCGCACTGCAGCTCCATTTCTCCATCAGCGCCGAGTGTCTTTAACATGCCCACGAGTGACTGGATTTGGAGGGAGAATCTCTCAAAGGCAGCCACATCTCCACCTTTGATGTCAGGTGAGTCCATTACTGTGGCTATTCGCCTTAGCGCTAGCTGGTGGGGCTGGCCGAACTTTTCATTCAGCGCCATCATGGTGTCGGTGAAGGGGGTCTGGGAGTGAAGGTAAGCATCAGCTATCAGTTTGGCCTCTTCCAACTTAAGGTGGTCCGTGAGTACTTGGTACTTAAACAGTTCTGAGCTGTTAGGGGGTAACAAGTTCTCTAAGGCGATCTTGAGATGAGCAAACTCACCAGGGTCTCGATGTGAGAGGTTGGGAATTGTTGGACGAGGGCCACGGTATGCTGTGTCCACGATGGTGCTCTGATAAGAGGGCCTGGAGTACATGGACGTCTGCCTTGGCATGTATAGGGGACGCTGAGGAGGTGGCGGTTGTTGCACAGATGGGTTAACAGGCACTTCATACGGCGTTGAGGTGAACCTGTGTTGTGCTGGAGCCAGACCGGGCCAGGTAGGAGGCTGTAGAGGGGAGGCAGCAGGAGCATAGATAGCGTGTCTAGCCCCAATTGATCTCTGGGCTGGGGCTGCTGGCCGCGGCTGGTCTGGCGCTAACCGGTTCTGGTTGGCTAAAGTCTCATCTTTCAGAACTTGCAGTTCACTCATAAGTCTATCTAGGCGTTCGATCTCAGGTGGGACGCTGGTTGCGTCC
>NC_140250.1:10957854-10970354 GCF_949987555.1 Borostomias antarcticus
ACTACTACTACTGTTGGAGCCAGAATTAACTTTATATTGATTTGACCTGAGAAAAGAAAATGTGTAAGAAAAATAGATATATGGTATATGGAATTAGGAGGTCAGAACGTAACAATTGAGATTATGGTATACTTTGCTACAGTATATTGTTATGTTTGCATGCAGTATGGTTTGCCATTGTTTATTCTATTCTATGCTTACCTGTAGGCCTCACCCCCCCCCCCCCCCCGGGGGGTAGTATCTGTAGCTATCTATTAATTGAGGTAAGGAAACGCCCCGGGGGGAATCCTAGTGAGACGGGGTGCGGAACAGCTTTTTGACCACGATAACACGATAACACGACACCACGACACGCTCAAACAAAGACAAAACTAGACTAAACTAAACCAATGCAAATCATGGAAATATAATTGTATTTTGTTTATTGGGACGAAGAGCCGCGCTAAATATTTTGTTGTACTTTTACGCATAATAAATGCCATTTTTGTTGGAATTATAAACCTGGATCTCCGCGTTGCTCTATTGGAATTTTGGATTGGATACGTGCGTCATTAACCCCGCTCCCGCTTGGACAGTGGCTATTGGAAGGCAGTAGGCCTACACGTTTAAAGAATAAGCCACTATAACAAGTCAAAAAGCTTCGCTAAGGATTATCAACTCAAGGAACGCACACAGGACAGCCATGCATGGATGGATGATTCCGGTCGTGAGTAACCCGAATCAATGAATGAGCTGGATTGCTGTGTTTGATCGAACATATATTGGAAGTGCCGCTGCGCACTAAACTGGATGTTTGATGTGCGAAGGAAATCATAACAAAGTGTTAATCATGGTGAATAACGGAGGTGCCGCTGCGCACTACTGAAATGTTTAATGTGGGAACGCAATCACAAACAAACAACAAACAAACAAATGTCAAACAGCGCTGTGAATAATATCAACTAAAAACTGATCAACTGAATGAACTTAAACGAACACTTGTGTGTAGACCAAAAGGAAAGAGATCGTGTACATGGCCCGTGCTAAAGAAAACAGATGTGATAAAAGTGATCTAAAAGAAACAATGACGGATCAAAGCGCAAAGACTGCTGCCGAAGCAGAGGAGTTATTAAAATCATTAGTTGCAACCCGCAGAGGAAAAATGGGAGTTTGCACCAGAAAAATGAATGAAATTAAAACTTTGCAGGAAGGAAATGCTGCTGATCAATTACATGATGCTTGGATCGTTCTCGAATCATTCAATCGAGCCATCAAAGAATTCAATGATGCGCATCAATCTGTGCAAGCACTCTTATCAGAGGATGAGAAGGCCATAGATCAAGTGGAATGGTATGAGCCCAGAATGACAAATTTCCAATACTTTATTAAGGACGTTAAAACATGGAAAATTCAGTTGGATCAATTGGAACAGGAAAAGGTTTCACACCTGGACAGCATTTCTAATGCATCTCACAAATCCAGAAGGTCTAAGGATGGATCAAAGGCCTCGACTAAGGCCTCCACAGTCTCCTCTGCATGCAAGAAAGCAGAGGCTGAGAAAGCAGCCCTGGTGGCCCGTGCAGCAGCACTGCAGAACAAACATGCTCTGAAACTCCAGGAGGTGGAACTGAAAGCCAAAATGGAAAGAATGGAGTTGGAAACTGATATCCCTACTAACACACGCAGGTTGCGCAAACGTTCGACATACGGCCGCTATAGGTGACGATTCGTCTGCGCCGCGTGCGGAAGTTACGCGGCCATTTACGGAAACGCGAGATCTGCCGTTTAGTAGACGCTACGTAAGAACGACACGTCATTCCGAAGTTGCGGCCGCGTGCAAAGAACGCACGTGATCACGTGGGCAGGAACCTCCGTTATAAACTCACCTGGCTGACACTAGATTTACAGGTATTTATATGACTTGGTCTGCACGTCTTTTTCGCACGGTGCAAATACGGTGCGGCCGCGTGCAAAAAACGTGGGCAGGAACTTCCGTAATAAACTCACTTGGCTGACACTAGATTTACAGGTATTTATATGACTTGGTCTGCACGTCTTTTTCGCACGGTGCAAATATGGTCACTTACTTACTAAACCCTGACCACTGGCTATATTTAGCATTTGCAGTACCACTGGCTATATTTAGCCAGTACAAAAACGAATTAATGCTATATGGGGATATAGCAGCAAGCATTATGATACAAACCAATATAAGACTGAACAGTTTAGAACATTTTATTACACAAAGTACATTACAAATTAAAAGTATACATATTTACAAGGATGAGGTTTACGGTCTGTCACATTACGCATAGCCAGAAAAGCAAAAAAAAGCATGTACAAGCTCTGGCTAGCAACCCATTATCTGACAATTGCAAAAGTTCTAAAAACAAAAATGAAACAGTGCGCATTCTGTGGCAGGCAGACCGGGAACAGACCGTTGTATCCCACAAAAAAAAGGTTAAAATTTACAAAAACTATTTACAAAAAAGGCATCCATCCTGGCAGGCTGGAAAGGCAGGTTTAGGGAGACGGGCTGGGGGTCACCCACATCTGAATCGAGGGTCTGGGCAGAAGAGGTCATCCTCATCTGAATACTCCACTGTGGTCAGGGCTGGAGCTGCGGTCAGGGGCTGGGCTGGGGAGGTCAGCTGGGCTGGAGCAGATGCCTAAGGACATAATGAAATGGCTGTAAAAGCAAGTCGCATACGTTCATTGGAAGCGTGCCATGTCACTGGATACGAGAAAATGAACTGCCTGACATCACATACCTTTTTGCATCGAGCAGGGGCATGTTTCAGCATCTCCTGCAGCTGGGCAGACACCTCCGTCACAGTGGTGCTTGGCTTACAGGCCATAACTGCACCTTTTAACCAAAAAGGGAATGGTTTCAATGCACATGGCATGAAGCAAAGACAATGTATTATTTTGCGAAAATATGAACAATCCCTTACGTAATATGACATTGTAGAGGGTCATATTCTTCAGAGGCTTCTTCCCCCTCTTCCCATGGACGCTGTAGACACACCACACTCTGTGTATGGCAATGGCTGACAGCACCCGCCGGACCACATCTGGCAGATCTTTGCCGCCAATGGAACTCAGATATCGTGTCTGCAAAACATAAAGACAATCCTTTACTTTTACATTTCCTTAACACTTCTCTGCAAAAATAAGGAACAAAGTTCTGCCTTGAAGTTACTCACCATCTTCCTTTGATGATCCTTGTCCTTCAGCTGCTCCTCCAAGACCAGCAGCTCCTCCTCCATGAACATCTACTGCCGAGTAGTGAGATGTGAGATGAGCGAATTAGTGAACTGAGTACATGAGTCTTCAGACAGTCCTGAGTTAACTGTAAGTGTGCAAATATGCATAGACATTTCACCAACACAAACATGCATGGATACCTGCATTGATAACTGGCAGAGCAGGCCTTCCGGCTCTGGCACCTGGCATAGCTGGTCTGGTCTGAGTTCTGCCGACCGGCTGCCTGGGCACTGGAACATATAGTAGAGGTAAATTAGCTCAGATTAGTCAACTCAAGTAGTACTCTTTTGGGACTGTTGAATGCACTTTATTATATTACCTTCGTCACTGGAGTCATAGCGTGTGTTGCGCTGTCTCTTCCTTGTGTCTTGGGAGTTAATCCATTGATGACTGCTGCTCAAACACCTTCGCCAAGGCACTGGCTACTTCATAATGCTCTGTGTGTTCCTCAGCAGAGACAGAGGTTGTCATGGCTCCTCTTGATGTGCTTGTGGAGGTAGATCTGGGAGGTATAGGAGAATGGGCACTCAGAGCAGGAGAACACCCAAGTCTTGCACAGCAATGAGAGAGACCATTAAAAAGAATTATCTCACCTGTAGTACAAGTTCAAATATAGAGTGATTATACGTCATTGTAAATGAGAGCTTACTCTCAATTGATTCACAAGGTTAAATAAAGATTGAATGAATATGTAGCTAGTGGGGGGTTACAACCACACAACTGTGGAGAGAGAATGAGACACTTGGTTCCCTCCTCTACTGGTGTTCATGGCCATGGCCACACACCTGGAATACTCCAACCCTGATTTAAAGGCATAAAAGTGGGGAACACATTCTTGAGACGGTTCCTAAAACTGGAGGGAAAAAAAACGGGAAAATGATCTTACCTCTCCTCATCACTCACTTCTGCATGGGGCTGAGCTCTACCCTGTCAGCAGTGGCAATACATGGGATAGCGGCTCAGCACACAGGAGAACTGCACAGAGAGGAAGGAGGAGAGAGAAAACCAACAACAAAAAAGGCAAGAAGGGTTAATAACTGAGCGAATCTTGCAAGTTTGCACTACAGGGAAGCAATTGCTCAATTTCCCTGATATTGTGGCATCACTGGCGTCAGTGATGCGTCTTATGAATCTCACATGTCTACCGCTAACATTAACTCAATATCAATATCCCCATATGTTTATCCCGTCTATGGAAACGTATGTGCATTTGTACTTACGTGTGCCTGCCTATATTGATGATCAGGTGTTTCTCCACCTAAGGGCTGGCCAGACAGAACCATCAGAGACCATTGGGCTGAGCTGAGGAGAGAGCGACATGTTAGAGTGTATGTGTGCATATGTATATGGTGCTCTTCTGTTAATACTCATGAGGGCATTCAACTGAACAAGACTCACAGAGCCTGTGGTGCTGTCCCAGGACTGCCCCTGGCCACGCCTGTCCCCGTCTTAGCGCCTCTTCCTGTCCCGCTCACCTGCTTCTTGATCAGTTCAAACAAGAACTGGGAGGTTGGCAACTGAGAGCATGGGAGGGGAGAGAGGGAGAGAGAGAGAAAGTGGGTGGGTGACCCTCTCGTTGGCTGACATGCACACTCCACAGGACCACGGGCCAAAAGCCAAGATGGCTGCTATAACAAATCCTGCTAGCTAGCCTAGCTCCGTTGTTGGGGCTTCTAGTATTCTGTTAATGTTAAAATCGGAAAAATGAATGCCTAAAAACAAACACATACTAACGGTGTCGTGGGTTAATGCGAAATCAATGAGTGAGCTAATTTTCACATTTTATTCCAAGCGATGAAACAGTACAAACGTGCAGGAGCTCGCGCGAGCCTGCTAGACCACCATTGCCCGTAATTAGGAAACAATGGCCCACGACAACACTTCATAAAAGTTATAGTGTCCACAACTGAAATATTCTCACGTTGCCAAGCCAACATTATAATTTAAGCTACAATTACACAAAAGCTAGTTATAACAATAATTGCGAGAGTAATTTTACGTAGGCTACTTAGCTAGCCAGGATGTACAGAAAAAGGCTAATCACGTTAGCTGGCTAGCTAGTTAGCTAACATTGGAAAGAGAGCATCTCCATATAGATAATCATTACAATAGGGTAGCTTGCACATAACGTTGGTGTTTTATCTGGGACGATACCAAAATACATAGTATGTATACATACTAATGTATACATTGAAATTGAGATACTTACATGATCTGTGTTGTCGCGGAGACAAAGACAGCGACTCTCAATCGTTTGTTTCAAACGGACCGGAAGTTTACCCGTCCTCGTTCTTCTTCTTCTTCGCTGGGTTTAGTGGCGGATCGCAAACAACTTTAATGTGCATACAGCCACCTACTGGCACAGAGTGTGTAACTTGTTTGTCTAGTTCTTCAATTGAGATACTTACAGGATCTGTGTTGTCGAAGAAAGAAGCCCAATGCCTTGCATTCTACGTCCACTGCTCAGCGTTCATTGCTCACATTTAGGTTGCAAAATTAGGACTTTATTCATAGGCATATTTTTTATCATTATTTTTATTAGGCCTAGACTGCAAATCTTTAGTGTTAATATTAACTGTAAATGAGAAATTACACACAAAACAGACATGCAGGATTTCTCCTCATTATTACAATTCTGTAACTGTATGACTTCAAAATTTATTTTAAAACCTAAGTAATTTACAAATGTTCTGACCCACTGTGACACATTTCCAATAAAGTCAGATTGGGACTGTGATCTAACCACATTGTCACGTTATTTAATTACATCGTAGTTACGGATTTAAGCAGCAGTGGCGGCTACGTTCCCTTACAGTGTACTTGAGGACGGCTATTTTGGTTATTTTGCGACTGAAAAGGCAAGTGTCAGCTAGGTGTGAGCTAGGTCCGCTGCTGGTGACGTCGCAAAGTTACCACAATTACACCAATGTGTCCCGTCAGTTTTACGTACTGTGTTAGTAGGGATAGCAGCATCAGCGGCCAGAATAAAAGTCCTTCAAAGTGTCGATATGGAGGATGACGATCAATCTCAAGGGGATGGCATGAACGCGTATCTGGATGATCATAAGTCCAAGACCACAGATAATGTGGAACCTGAAATGTCAGTGTTGGAGTTTGTGGAAATAACTGCTGTTCCTAAAACACCATTACAAAGGGCTTTAGACCACCACAATCCTCAGGTACCTACTGGAAGGCCCAGTCAATCCAGAACTCACGATCAATCTAGAGCTCACCGTCAGTCCAGAGCTCACGATCAATCTAGGGCTCACAGTCAGTCCAGAGTGAACAATATGGACATTCAACTTCAACTACATTCAACTACAGGCACTGGTGACATCACCACTGGCACACGGAGGCAGTGTGACATTGCTGACCTCATCATCATGCAGCAGAAACTAGCCTTACTCCCGGCTAGGGAGATCACTGTGTTTGACGGTGACCCTCTAACCTACCAATCATTCATCCGCTCGTTTGAGTATTTGGTTGAAGACAAGACTAATAGCAGTCATGACAGGCTCTACTTTCTTGAGCAGTACACCTCTGGCCAGCCCAGGGACCTTGTACGCAGCTGCCTGCACATGGACGCACAGAAAGGCTATGTTGAAGCCAAACGGCTACTAGCTAAACACTTCGGAAATGAAGTCAAAATCACAAGCGCGTACGTGGAGAAAGCATTAAATTGGACAACCATCAAAGCCGATGATGGGAAAGGACTGCATACTTATGCACTTTATCTAAGAGGATGTTATAATGCGATGCAGGATTTAGAGTATATGGATGAGCTTGACATTCCCTCAAATCTAAGGTTGATGACATCTAGGCTTCCATACAAGTTACGAGAAAGATGGAGAGCAACAGCATATGACACATTGCAGAGAACCAACAGGAGGGCTAGATTCCAGAATCTTGTGGAATTCATGGAGAGACAAGCTGAAATCCTTTTGGACCCATTATTTGGGGATATACAACAAGATCCCCTCTCCGGCAGAAAGGTGGTCCCAAAGACCAGGACAGCTGACCTCAAACAGCAGACAAAATCACTGAAGAGTAGAGGGAGCAGCTTCGCCACAACAGTAGCTGTAGTGACTGATGGTGCCTCTGCAAGTCATTCATTCAAAAAACAGCAACAGCAGCAACAACAATGCAACATACCGGTTTCATGGGCTGCTACTGCCACATGTGTATTTTGTCAAGGCAAGCACACACTTACTGATTGCCCAAAGTTCAAAACTCAGCCACACAAATCAAAAGTTGAGTTTCTTAAGGTGAACGGAAATTGCTTCGGATGTCTGATAAAGGGACATCTAAGTAAAGACTGTAACAGGAAGCTCACATGTCAAAAGTGTCAAAGGAGGCACCCAACCGTGCTGCACATTGAGAGGACAGAGACCTCAAGCCCGGAACCTCAACAAAAGGTTGCTGCCGTTGAAACTAAGGAAACATCAGTCAGCAGTGCTCTCGTTTCAGCTGGTGAAGCAACCGGGGCCGGCAAGGATTGTGCACTGGCGATTGTGCCAGTCCGGGTTAAGGTGGCTAAGGGAAATTATTTCGTCTTAGCCTATGCATTTCTTGATCCCGGCAGTTCAGCAACGTTCTGCACGGAGAACCTAATGAGGCGTCTGAATGCGAGAGGACGTAAAACAGAGATCCTGCTGCAAACAATGGGGCAGGAAAGACTGGTCAAGAGTTATGAACTCACTGGTTTGGAGGTAGGCCATCTAGAGGGTGGTATGTACCTCGACCTACCAAGGGTTTACACCCAGGATAAGATCCCAGTCACAAAGGAGAAGATGCCCACCCAGAAGGATCTGAGAAGATGGCCGCATCTCAAAGGGATACAGATAAATGAGATTGATGCAGATATCGAGCTTCTGATAGGAATCAATGTCCCTAAAGCGATGGAACCTTGGCGCATAATCAACAGCCAGAGGAATGGACCATATGCAGTCAAGACAGTATTGGGATGGGTGGTCAATGGTCCACTCAATTCTTGCACTGCTATGGAAGGATCTGGACCTACGGCAGTGACAGCCAACCGCATATCAATTGCTGATCTGGGAGAGCTCCTCATCAGGCAATACAACCAGGACTTCTCTGAAAAGGAATACGAAGAGAAGAGTGAAATGTCGGTGGAGGATAAGAGGTTTATGGAAATCGCAACAAGCTCAGGATACCTCAAAGAAGGTCACTACCACTTACCCTTACCTCTGCGGCGTGAGAAGGACATGGTCATGCCAGACAACCATGATATGGCAGAGCAGCGCACCATGAACCTACTGAGGAGGTTCAAGAAAGATGAGCACTACGCAAGGGAGTATAAGGACTTCATGGTGGACATTATCAATAAAGGATATGGAGAGAAAGTGCCGCAGGAACAGTTAAACCGGAAAGACGGACAGGTATGGTATATACCTCATCACGGTGTCTATCATAAGCAGAAGGGCAAGCTTAGAGTAGTGTTTGACTGTACATCGACATACAAAGGCACCTCTCTTAACAAGGAACTCCTTCAAGGCCCTGACCTAGCAAACACCTTAATTGGTGTCTTGCTCAGGTTCCGCCAGGAACACATTGCTATTATGGGAGATATAGAAGCGATGTTCTACCAGGTGCGAGTTCAAGACAAGCACAAGGACCTACTGAGATTCTTCTGGTGGCCAGGCGGTGACACCAGCAAGCCCTTGGAGGCATATCGAATGACAGTGCATCTCTTCGGCGCCGTGTCATCACCCAGTATCGCCAACTTTGCTCTACAACAAACTGCGGAAGACAACACCGAGAGGTATGATGAAGAGGTAACTGAGACTATCAAACGCAACTTCTACGTTGATGATTGCCTCAAGTCCGTAGCCACAGTAGAACAAGCTATCAAGCTCACCAAAAACCTCCAGGGGGCATGCTCCCAGGGAGGCTTCATACTGACCAAATGGGTTAGTAACAGTCGAGAGGTACTGGCATCTATACATGAAGAGCATCGAGCAAAACACGTCAAGGATTTGGACATGGACAGAGAAAAGCCGCCTCTGGAAAGGGCGCTTGGGATTCAATGGAGCATCGAAAGTGACACGTTCACCTTCAGAGTCACCATCAAGAGCAGACCACCGACTAGGAGGGGCATCCTCTCCACCGTCAGCTCGATCTACGACCCATTAGGTTTCCTTTGTCCGTTCATTCTAAAGGCCAAGCAGATTCTCCAAGGGCTCTGCAAGGCAAAGTTGGGTTGGGATGAAGTCATCCCAGAGGAATTCTCCAAGCCATGGCAGAGATGGATCGATGGGTTGGAGCAGTTGTGTTCATTCCAAATTGACAGGTGCATGAAGCCTAAACACTTTGGACAGGTCATGACAGCAGAGCTGCACCACTTCAGTGATGCGAGTGAACTTGGATATGGCACCATAAGTTACCTCAGATACACAAACAGTAAGGAAAGGGTCCACGTTGCCTTCGTTCTGGGAAAGTCAAGAGTTACTCCACTCAAACAGATGACCATTCCCAGGCTGGAGCTGGCGGCTGCTACGCTTGCCGTTAGAGTAGACAGGATGCTGAGGAGGGAGCTCCAGCTGCAACTTAAAGACTCCACTTTCTGGACAGACAGTACATCTGTGCTGAAATACATCCACAACCAGACTAGGAGATTTCATACTTACGTGGCCAACAGAGTGGCAGTGATCCATGATCTCTCACAAGAAAACCAGTGGCGACATGTGACCACCAGAGAGAACCCAGCAGATGATGCTTCACGGGGATTGCATGTGGAACCATTCCTAAAGTCGAGATGGTTAAGAGGTCCCGAATTCCTGGAAAAAAGTGAAAATGAATGGCCAGGAAAACGTGGGAGAAGTGCCTCTGGATGACCAGGAGGTAAGAAAGGACATCACTGTGAACAGTACAGGCATACAGGAGGATCCAATCAGCAAACTAATCCAGCACTACTCATCATGGGACAGGCTGAAGAAAGCTGTTGCTTGGATATTAAGACTGAAAGGACAACTCCTACTGATTCAGAAGAGGAAAACCCTCATGAAGACTGACCCAGGATCAGATCCAACACCAAGAGCAGAAGGTCTGTCTGTGGATAATATAAATGAGGCAGAAAAGGCCATCATTCAATTTGAACAGAGACAACACTTCAAACAGGAACATGCCCTGTTGGAGACTGGGAGAGCAGTCAAAAGAAACAGCTCCATCTGTAAACTGGATCCTATTGTGGACCATGGTATTCTGAGAGTGGGAGGACGGATAAGTAAAATGGCTATGCCAATGGAAGTAAAGAATCCGATTATCCTGCCCAAAGACTCTTACATATCCAAACTAATCCTACGACAAATCCACCAGCAGGTTGGACACTCAGGGAGAGGCCACATGCTGTCCAGATTACAACAGAAATTTTGGCTGCCTTCTGCAAACTCATCTGCTAGAAAGATCATCAGAAGCTGCGTTTTCTGCAGGCGCATGCAAGCCAAGGTTGGAGAGCAGAAAATGTCGGATCTTCCAGAGGATCGAGTCTCTCCAGATCTTCCACCCTTCACACATGTAGGTATAGATTACTTCGGACCGATTGAAGTGAAGCGAGGCCGTGCTCATGTGAAACGATGGGGAGTGATTTTCACTTGCTTGGTAAGCCGAGCCATCCATTTGGAAGTGGCAAGCTACTTGGACACTGACTCCTGCATCAATGCCCTGCGCCGATTCATATGTCGTAGAGGACCCGTAACAAGCATTCGTACGGATAATGGAACGAACTTTGTGGGAGCACAGAAAGAGCTCAGGGAGGCTCTGAAGGAATTGGATCACAAAAGGATTCAAGATGCACTGCTCAAGGATGAAGTCAGATGGACGTTCAACCCTCCCTCTGGAGCCCACCATGGTGGAGTTTGGGAAAGGCTAATCAGACTCGTAAAAAAGATCTTGTATTCTGTCTTGAAGGAGCAAACGCTAGATGATGAGACATTGCAGACGGCTTTATGTGAGGTGGAGGCAATCATGAACGACCGACCAATAACAACTGTGTCAAGTGATCCTAACGATCTAGAGCCCCTCACTCCAAACCACCTACTCCAACTGAAAGCCAAACCAATCATACCACCAGGATTATTCCATAAGGGAGACCTCTACTCACGGAGGAGATGGAAGCAAGCACAATTCCTGGCGGACCTCTTCTGGAGGAGATGGATTAGGGAATATCTCCCGCTCATGCAGCAAAGGAGCAAGTGGAATAACCCTAAACGCAACCTCAGTCCTGACGATCTTGTTGTCATAGTCGATGACACAGCACCCAGGAACTCGTGGCTCCTGGGCCGTGTAGTGAAGACCTTGCCAGGTAACAAAGGTCTTGTTCGGAGTGTGCTAGTGAAGACAAAAACTAACATTCTACAAAGACCTGTTGATAAGCTCTGTCTGCTCCTGGAAGCAGTTGACTGAGCTTGAGACTTCGAGAATCAACAGTCAACACACACACACACACAAACACACACGCATATACCCATACTGTGACTGTTTTGCATCCAGCAGCTGGACTATTGCACCTTTGCACACACGAAAGACTTGAGCCTATTCAGGTGCTATGAACTTTGGAACTATTGACCTTTTTTCATGGACTATGGACTCTGAAACAATGATATAACGTTGACGTATCATAATTGATGTATGTTGTTTGGTGAATTGCATGGTGTGGTGTACATTGTACAATTTATTGGTTTCTTGAATTATGGATTATTGGCTCCGTGGACTATAATTTGAGTAATTGTTTTGCTATGGCATTACCAATTAGGGGCCGGAATGTTGGAGCCAGAATTAACTTTATATTGATTTGACCTGAGAAAAGAAAATGTGTAAGAAAAATAGATATATGGTATATGGAATTAGGAGGTCAGAACGTAACAATTGAGATTATGGTATAATTTGCTACAGTATATTGTTATGTTTGCATGCAGTATGGTTTGCCATGGTTTATTCTATTCTATGCTTACCTGTAGGCCTCACCCCCCCCCCCCCCGGGGGGTAGTATCTGTAGCTATCTATTAATTGAGGTAAGGAAACGCCCCGGGGGGAATCCTAGTGAGACGGGGTGCGGAACAGCTTTTTGACCACGATAACACGATAACACGACACCACGACACGCTCAAACAAAGACAAAACTAGACTAAACTAAACCAATGCAAATCATGGAAATATAATTGTATTTTGTTTATTGGGACGAAGAGCCGCGCTAAATATTTTGTTGTACTTTTACGCATAATAAATGCCATTTTTGT